>NW_015538249.1:16451-16751 GCF_001515605.1 Sinocyclocheilus anshuiensis
ATGAATTAGTCTTCTGATGATCTAAACGAGAGTGTATATTATATGTTGGTACATAGGCAATATATTAGTGTCCTGAGAATCTTTAGTAATTTCGATTCAAGTTCCATATGCAAATTACCATGCTTCCACACAAAGAGTCATAAAAACTCCCCAGTATCTCAAAAACTCCCACTTGGATACCGGCCTTTCTCATTGGACAAGCCCATCTTGAGAGGCGGGAGAGGCGGGGGACCTTAAAGGTGACACACCATGTGACCCGCCCAGAGTCGGTGGTTTGGTTGAATTCTGAGAATTCTGAGA
>NW_015538249.1:18358-19159 GCF_001515605.1 Sinocyclocheilus anshuiensis
AGCGTATTACATATGCGAAATACCATGCTTAGAGACAAAGGGTCGTAAAACCCTCCAGCACTTGCAACCTCCCGCTTGGAATTCCGGCCTTTCTCATTGGACAAGCCCATCTTGAGAGGCGGGGATCTTCCCCGACCTTAAAGGTGACACACCATGTGACCCGCCCAGAGTCGGTGGTTTGGTTGAATTCTGAGAAGATGAAAATGTGAGCTAAATGCTCCAGGATGCTCAAGCTTGTGCCAGGTCTTCGGGCCTAGACTTTACCACTCACCAAGATCCTCTGACTCAAACTGGTTCTTTTCATCAACCAACATCAGCAAAGATCTTGGGCCTTAAGATTGCATTCAGGAATCTCTTTCAGACAGACGAGACATGCAAGTATCAAACTTAGTCTTATTAATTGATACATTAGGTATCATTTGCGCCTTTTCACAATATGCAAATGGTTCCATAACTTCATTCCTTATTCTCTTTACTGCTTAAACTTTAACCCTTTCCTATACCAACCGTATAACTGTGTGTGTGTGTATGTTAGACCAGTTTAAGTGTGTATGTGTATGTTAGACCAGTTTAAGTGTTTATGTAGTATGTTAGACTAGTTTAAGTGTTTATGTAGTTCATAAAGTCTTACTTGTATCACACTTGACGTTGTTCATTGTTTGCCCATAACTGGAGTCACTTAATCATGCAGATTTATGCTAAAAGCTCTTTGTAGAATTGTACAGTAAGAAAGTTATTTCCCTTAACCAGGAAATTAACGTTCTTAGAATTGACAGACAGTTGACCCTGAGAGGTCAAGTA
>NW_015538249.1:19235-20665 GCF_001515605.1 Sinocyclocheilus anshuiensis
GTGTGTATGTGTATGCTAGACCGGTTTAAGTGTTTTGTAGTATGTTAGACTAGTTTAAGTGTTTATGTAGTTCATAAAGCCTTACTTGTATCACACTTGACGTTGTTCATTGTTTGCCCATAACTGGAGTCCCCCATGAGCTGATTCGCAACAAGGATGGTTCAGCCAAAAATGAAAATTATGTAATCATTTACTCACCCTCAAGTTGTTCCGGGTTTGGAATTTTCATTTTTGGCTGAACTATCCCTTTAGCTAAGGTTTTAAATATGACTAGTAGTTTTTCCCCAATGTGGTATTAGTAGTTACTAAAAGTAGTTTACTAAAGTATCTCAATATTTCTTCTACTAATTACTTTGTCATAGCTCATAACAATTTCTCTTTTCCTTCTTTCCTTAAATCAGACCAGACCCATGTACTGCAGGATGAACCTGAATGTGCCAGTGCTGGACAGGGTTTTTTAACGGTTTTCGGCTGAGCAGGGAGGCCCTGACAGTGCTGCTGGATCTTCTGAGAAGTGAAAAGCAACAGTTGGGGTGCCACAATCCAGACCCTGGTGTTTCTTTTCTGTCAGTTCTTTTTCAGAACAATACTGTACATACCTTTACTTTTACTCTTAATACCTTAAGTATATCAGAGTATGCAAGATAATACTTTTACTTAAAGGATAGTTCAGCCAAAAATGAAAATTCTGTAATCATTTACTCACCCATAAGTTGTTCCAGGTTTGGAATTTTCATTTTTGGCTGAACTATCCCTTTAGCTAAGGTTTTAAATATGACTAGTAGTTTTTCCCCCAATGTGGTATTAGTAGTTACTAAAAGTAGTTTCCTAAAGGACCTCAATATTTCTTCTACTAATTACGTTGTCATAGCTCTAAACAATTTCTCTTTTCCTTCTTTCATTAAATTAGACCAGACCCCTGTACTGCAGGATAAAGCTGAATGTGCCAGCGCTGGACAGGTTTTTATTGGTTTTCGGCTGAGCAGGGAGGCCCTGACAGTGCTGCTAGATCTTCTGAGAAGTGAACGGCAACAGTGATGGGGTGCCACAATTCAGACCCTGGTGTTTCCCTTTCAAGGGAACTTCGAACTGTGTCCTCTAGGGGTCGCTATGGGGAACACCTTCTGTGTGACCGGTGTCTGAAGCATATATCTAAAAGCGACAATAACATTGGCCGACGACAGCATATGACATCACTACCGGTGCGACTATAGTATAAAAAGGCGCCGGGAGAACACATCATCCTCTTCTTCGTCTTCAAACTGACCGTTTGTTTATGTTAGCGTTAAGCTAAACACGACTAGGAGTGCATGTTTCTCACCAGAGGCTTTGCTCTGATACCTGCAGTTCCGTGCTGTGTGTGTGTGTGTGTGTGTGGTGAAGAGCAAGCGCGTTCAGCTCTCGAGGGAGTTGGATGCGCTCAGCATTCA
>NW_015538249.1:26169-31781 GCF_001515605.1 Sinocyclocheilus anshuiensis
TCATTTACTCACCCTCAAGTTGTTCCAGGTTTGGAATTTTCATTTTTGGCTGAACTATCCCTTTAGCTAAGGTTTTAAATATGACTAGTAGTTTTTCCCCCAATGTGGTATTAGTAGTTACTAAAAGTAGTTTCCTAAAGGACCTCAATATTTCTTCTACTAATTACGTTGTCATAGCTCTAAACAATTTCTCTTTTCCTTCTTTCATTAAATTAGACCAGACCCCTGTACTGCAGGATAAAGCTGAATGTGCCAGCGCTGGACAGGTTTTTATTGGTTTTCGGCTGAGCAGGGAGGCCCTGACAGTGCTGCTAGATCTTCTGAGAAGTGAACGGCAACAGTGATGGGGTGCCACAATTCAGACCCTGGTGTTTCCCTTTCAAGGGAACTTCGAACTGTGTCCTCTAGGGGTCGCTATGGGGAACACCTTCTGTGTGACCGGTGTCTGAAGCATATATCTAAAAGCGACAATAACATTGGCCGACGACAGCATATGACATCACTACCGGTGCGACTATAGTATAAAAAGGCGCCGGGAGAACACATCATCCTCTTCTTCGTCTTCAAACTGACCGTTTGTTTATGTTAGCGTTAAGCTAAACACGACTAGGAGTGCATGTTTCTCACCAGAGGCTTTGCTCTGATACCTGCAGTTCCGTGCTGTGTGTGTGTGTGTGTGTGTGGTGAAGAGCAAGCGCGTTCAGCTCTCGAGGGAGTTGGATGCGCTCAGCATTCATTGCTTATTTCTTGTGAGGGATAAGCATGAATTGAACGTACTCGTTTCACGAGGAGGTGGCTTGTGCTCATTGTGATGCATTTGCCGGACTACTGAGGGGATGTGAGTATTTCACCATTTACCCGAGTTTGTAGATAGCGTTTGCATGAGTGTGTTCGCCTCTCGCGGGTATAGTGATGCATTCGTGGCAGCAGTTTTCGTTCGCGCTTGATTTCCGAGGTAATCTAGCAGTTGGGCGGAGTGTGTTTAGCTCCCGCGGGAGCTGAATGCATGCTGCGTGTTGCGTCGCGGTGAGAACATGGAAAGGACCTGACGTGAAATTTCTCCCTATCAGTAATTTCCTTTTGTTTATATAGGAAATGTATAGTGTGGATCTGTCTGCAGTTATTGGACAGATGGTTTATATCATGTCCTTCTCAGATAATCACATTATACTACACTCAGGCTTGAAAAAGAAAAATCCATTCTCGTCCCGCATCCACAGATTCCAGCATACTATTTATGCCAACATCGAGGGGATGCGTGAGAATGCTTATGAGAAGATGCTGCCTGTTGAAGAGATGCTGGCCTGCTATCTCTCCATGGGGGAGACATTTTCTCTTAAGGTCAGAGAAGGCAGGTCAGGCTGCAGTCTTGTTGCACACCATGGTGGTGCTTCAGGCTGATCTGCTGAAAGACCTGGATAAAGGCAGGGTCTATCTCCTGATGAGGTGGCTGAGTTGCGTCGCACCGCGGATCTTGCTCTCCGTGCCACTAAGCAGGCCCACACAAGGCAGGGTCTATCCCCTGATGAGGTGGCTGAGTTGTGTTGCACCACGGATCTTGCTCTCCGTGCCGCTAAGCAGGCCGCTACTGCCATTGGCAGAATGGCAGCCATGGTGGTTATGGAGAGACATCTGTGGGTCAGTCTGGTGGTTATCGGGTTGAAAGAAAAGGGCTTTCTTCTTGATGCGCCGGTTTCCCCTTCTGAGCTTTTCGGCACTTCCGTCGAGACGGTGGTCGTGAGGTTTAAGGAGGCCAAGACGTGCTCGGCTGCCTTAATATCCTTCATTCCACGAGGGTCCAGGCTTCGGACTTAGCCTCCAGCCTATATCATGAGCCTGAGTCACGCGCGGGAGCCATGGTTTGTGAATATGATCCATTTTTATCTACTCTACTACTAGTTCTTGAGTATTGATGCTAGCCTTTCTCTGCAGCGCTACTCGGACCTGTTCTGTTTTTCTGACTTTAGGTTTGACCCACCTGCTAAGTCAGGACCTCCTGCTGTTGACCGATTACAGTGATGGTTCACTCATCGGTTCTGGTTCCAGGGGCTTCTGAGGAAATCTCCCAGCATCAGGTCTCCTAGTATAATGCTGCAACTTCAGGACCTGTGGGTCCTTCTCGTGGTCTAGTACTCTTCTGAGTACATGCTTCGCCACATGCTTCCTATCCCCTGGCCAGGTGCGAACTACTCATTTCTCACCCTGAGAGATCTCCTGAGACTTTAATCGTTCCTTAACCTTCATGCAGGTTCTCTGAGCAAGAGCTCCTCTCGCTGACGCGTTGAGGAGCTCAATGCTCCACAGACGGTCGGGCCCGTGGGTCCTCACTGTCTCACTGCCCTTATGGTTGGACCAGTAGTCACCCCTCAGTGGAGTGGGCTGGATTACACTGCATTTCCTGAGGTAAGAGGGATTTGTGTTTCTGTGGAAACCCCTCCTTTGTGCTTCTGCTCTAAGGAGCAGTAAGCTCTATACGCATGACTGGTTATTGGGTCCCGCTATTTCTTCAGATTCTATCGGGTCTGGTTATAAGGGACCCTACATGCTGGTAAGTGTGCACGCTAAGACTCTGTGCATTTTCTAAAATCCTGTATGGTAAGGGTTACGCGTTATTAGCCTCGTTCCCTTTCTCTGAGTTGGCTTAGACCCCGGTACTCGCCTTGGGCTCCACTCAACTAGTGTGCCTTTTCTGAATTCAGAGTTCTCCTCTCACATGTAGAGTTGAGTTCTCTGTTTTCCCAGAGCACCTGGAACCAGCAACAGCAGGCGAACTAGGCCCTTCCTGCCTCCCTGATGCGCTGAGTTTTTGGCTAAGCCTGCAGTACGCTTACCCTTTAGATTTTAACAAACATGTTGTAGGTCGAGCTCCCCTCTCGGCTGAGAGCTGGGTGTTATGCTCCCTCAGCTAGGTAACTTTCTGCTAGCCATTCCAGCATTATACCATAGATTGAGTTGGTGACTTCGCAAACATATTTTTCTTGGGATGCACCATTTCCACCTATGGGCTGCTCTTTCAGAGTGCCACGAGAGCACCTTAGAATGGTATCTTTAAAATCCATGTTATGGTAAGTGTGCATGCGGAGTCCTTGTGCACTTTTTAAAATCCACACTGTGGTAAGTTCGCACACTAGTACTTTGCATTCTTTCTAAAATCCTGTATGGTAAGGGCTACGCGCGGCGGCTTCGTGCCCTTTCTTGAGTTGGTTAAAGCTTCGGTTCCACCTTGGGCACCACTCCACCTATGTATCCTCAGGATACCTACTTTAACAGGGTGTTGCTACTAGGGGTCTGTTGAGACAGTTCCTTCAGCAAGCTCATGCAGAGCAAGCGGTAGCCCCCTGGGTGACAGGCCAAGACCTAGTATGATTCTAGGCACTTGGTCGTATCCTCTTAAAGAAATCAACTCCTGATTCCAAGCCTTGAGCTCTACCCCGAGCCCAGGAGTTCTGGCCCTAAGATCCCCCCCCCTAAATTTTTGGGGTATGTAGCCTAGGCCTTTGACCGTAGGGGATAATGTCACTGACAGCCATCTTAACGTCCCAGGGGCAACTCCCATGGCTATGGTAGAGTTGGTACTTAGTGCTCGCTCCTTCCACTGTCACTGCATTATCCTCCGAGTCGCTGAGGAGGTGCTGGCCATACACCAAGAGATTTACCTTTTGAAGACCCCAGAACACATGGAGGCAGGGCTGGGCTCAAAACTGATGTTGTTTTTTTCTGATGTTAAACCTAAACTATGTTGTAAATAGTTGTAAAAAGTACTTTCAGTAATGTATAGAACAATTTGTTTAAATATGTAAAAAAAAATATTTACAGGACAAAAAAAATAAACCTTTAGAAGAATGTTTTGTGAAAAAATTATAAGCTGCATTAAAAAAAATTAACAATGTACATAATTACTTCTCTTTTATTTACACATGTGAATATGCAAAACAAAAGTATAAAATGTACAGAAAGTACTCAGGCTCATTTACACAAATTACATTACAAAAATGAATAATCTATACAACTTATTGATTTTATTAATTTAATAAGGTTGTTTCATTGACAATGTGACATTTAAAAAAAAGATATTGAAAAACTGTAATGTACCCATTTTTTTCCACTGCTTTCTCTTGCCTAATAGAGAATGGCTAATAAATAATGTATTTGTTAAGCATTCTCTCAAGAAGAGAAAACAGTCCATGCCTATTAACAACAACATCACAATGAATTTCAGCAAAAACATGTGTATGAACTTGCCTACTTTGTATTTTTTTTGGCTTTCCCTAGCAGGCTCATTTTCTCCAGAATAGTACAAAAACAAGAGAAAATGAACACTTATGAAAAATATAAAGACAGGTTTGCAATATTAACATTAGAAAATATGACACAGCAGGACAGGCATACAAAATACTTAAGTGCTAAAGTTTGGTTAAAACATTTGTAGACATATCTTGAATGACAGCACTACAAAAACACAACAAAGGGAAAGACTATTGCCTTATATAGTGGTTCTCTTATTGTTTGTGGGCTTTGTGTAAAAAAAAAAAACCTGGCTTTTAACACTTTTGGTAGGTATTTGAGTAAATAAAAACACAATACTTACATTTCAATGTGATTTCCCCCACAGAACTCTCACCTTGAGTTGTGTTCTTTGAATATAAAAACCGTCGTCATCTGCGTCGTCAATCGGCCTTGGAATGCGGTCTTCGGAGGGTGCATTCTGAATTGGGACAACTTCGGAGTCTGTGCAGTTCAGTTTGGGACACAGCTTGCATGTCTGACAGTGCATCTGCATTGTGTGTAGTTCTTTTTCATTCTTCGTTTAGGGGTAAAAAGAAGTTTAAAATACGTGACCAGCGCTAGTTAGCGAACATCCCAGCGCCGTCCACGCTGTGGTGAGCGGAGTTTAGACGAATATGTAATTATATGCTGCGAGCTTTCCTCTTGATAACAAAATAAACACATAAAATGACAGCGATGAGAAAGCGGCAAGAAAACATCTGATCATTATAATGATATGGATATGTTTGCACCAGCTCTGCAATCGGCACTCCAGTAAAGTCACGTCACGTTTAAGCATATTTAAATAGCAATTTATACAACAGGCTACTTTAAAACAGCTGTGTTACAGTTACAATAAACATTGACAGTATCGCTTTCGATTAGAATTACAACTTATTTTCTACTAGGTTATAAAGTAGATTAAGGCTGTTTTTTTTATTCATTATTTTTATTTTTTTTTATGTAACAGACTTTATTTGATTCTGTTATGTTGCACTAAGTCTGGATGTGCTCGTTATATGCACTCGTTATATGTGTGTGTAATGCATTTTTCCCCTCTGGGCTTGCCGTAGATGGGCAAGGGTCATGCGCATTTGAGTACTAGAGTTTCATAGGTTTTTGGAGGAGTTCACTCTTTGGTGTGACAGATAATAAAAGTTTAGAAGAGTTCAGACGCTCTCGTTAATTGTTTTTCTTATCTATAAGTGTTTAGACTCTAGCAGTAAAACTCTGGAATAGCCTTCCTGATAACATTCGGGGTTCATACACACGCTCTCTGTTTAAATCTAGATTAAAGACACATCTCTTTGGCCAAGCATTCAAATAATGCATCTCATAATCTTGTA
>NW_015538249.1:31945-32293 GCF_001515605.1 Sinocyclocheilus anshuiensis
GGTTGTTCTTCTGGAAGGTTATCCTCTCTCCACAGAGAAGTGCTGGAGCTCTGTCAGAGTGACCGTCGGGTTCTTGGCCACCTCCCTGACTAAGGCCCTTCTCTCACGATCGCTCAGATTGACCGGGCAGCCAGCTCTAGGAAGAGTCCTGGTGGTTCCAATCTTCTTCCATTTACGGATGATGGAGGCCACTGTGCTCATTAGGATCTTCAATGCAACAGAAATGTTTCTGTACCCTTCCCCTGATCTGTGCTAGTGATGTTAGGTTCTTGAACAAATCGATCTTTTGAGCTGGTTCTCAGGAAGTAACCGGTCGAGCCGGTTCACAAATCGAACTGAATCGAACTT
>NW_015538249.1:32390-38414 GCF_001515605.1 Sinocyclocheilus anshuiensis
CGAATGAGCCGGTTCAACCAACTGTCGAAGTTTGCCGAGGATTACCGAGGACTCAACAAGAACCGAATGAGCCGGTTCAATCAACTGTCGAAGTTTGCCGAGGAATCAGAGGACTCAACAAGAACCGAATGAGCCGTGACGAAGTTTGCAGAGGATTACCGAAGATTCTGATGAGTGAGTTGACAATACTGTGCAAGCCTGAGGCGCGTACTGGAAATATGCTTATGACTGTTATTAATTTACATTTTATTAAAACCTGCAAAAACCTTTCTGTCGAGTGATGTAAATACATTTTACAATAGTTTATTGTGCATGCTGATTATATTTAAAGTTGCTTAAGCTAAATCAAGGAGTTTATAAGACTGGTTTATTCATTCTTTATACTGTAGAAATGTAGAACATATCCACGTTTGTTCATCAATCTCTGTAATGTGTGCTGTAGGTGTGAACCTTTTAGGAATCTTATCCGAGTTGTAGGCTAGTCAATACTGGTCAGTCAGTCGTATCTGACAAAGGTTCTGCGAATGATACTGTGACCACAAACACCATTAACTTAAGTGAATTATGTGGTAATCAGCAATATGCTTTCACACAAATAACCTTATTTTTGGAATGTTTCAATATGTGTTGACACAAATGACTTATTTGAATTTTTCATTGATACATTGCACTGAGTCGTTAGAAAAGAAATGCGTAGAGACGTTATTGCTTGATGACATCAGGAACCGATGAATCTGCTTTTTGAACTGGTTCAATGAACCAATCTGTCCGAAAAGAACCGGTTTGCGGAAATGAATCGGACTTTGCATCACTTATCAGTGCCTCGATACAATCCTGTTTCAGAGGTCTACAGATTCCTTGGACTTCATGGCTTGGTTTGTGGTCTGACATGCACTGTTATCTGTGGGACCTTATATAGACAGGTGTGTGCCTTTCCAAATTATGTCCAATCAACGGAATATAGCACAGGTGGACTCCAATCAAGTTGTAGAAACATCTCAAGGATGATCAGTGGAAACAGGATGCACATGAGCTCAATTTTGAGTGTCATGGCAAAGGCTGAATTTTGAGGAAAATAATTAATTTAATCCATTTTGGAATAAGGCTGTAACATAACAAAATGTGGAAAAAGTGAATCACTGTTAATACTTTCTGTGTGCACAGGTCAAGGGAAATTTGGTTTCTCATGTCATGACCCCTTTAAGTCTTCATGTAAGGACCAAATATTAGCTTCTGTCAAGTTCGTTTTGTGATATAGTTAGTTTTCTTTCATTTTCCCCTAGCTTCAGAGAGGCATATTAAAGGGCCCGGGAGTGGAAAAGCGACACATGTTGTTTGTAAAGAGAGCCTAGTAATATATGCTTATTAAGGCATTTGTGTCCTGAAACATTCTGTCATTGTTTGATGAGTATACTGATGCTGGCAAAAGAGTTTACAATTTTATAGGAGAGTTATTTGAGATACTTAAAGTGTTTGTACACAGTTTATTTTTCAGCATTACTGTTTGATTACTGCAATGTTAATGTAAGTGAGTTGCAGTTTTTATTTGGTGAAATACATTGTTGTCATTTTTTGACATTGTATATATCAGGAAATTGTGTAATGTGAGTTTATTGAACAAGGGTTTTACTCATATATGAAGAAGTTACACTGCCAGTTATTTCAACACACTGTGAAATGAAGTCTAATTTCTTGCTGTGTTTGTTAATTTAGAAGAGTGTGACAGTAATAAAAGACCATACCCCGGTTTCACAGACAAGGCTTAAGCCTAGTCCCAATTTAACTATTGCCTAGTCCTGGCTTGGTCTAAGCCCTGTCTGTAAAACTAGGCCCATATGTACCACCAGAAAAATAAATCTACCTCTTCTGTGTCGGCAACAAATAGTTTGATAATGTTAGTGATGTTGGTGCACCTGCAGCATCTTCACACATCTGAGGCAGCTGAAAAAAAACTAAAGTGTTCATTTTGTCAGTTAATGTAATTTTATTTTTTTTTCCAGTCTATTTTATCATGAGAGTTAGAACAAAGACATATTTATCTGGTAAAGTATGTTACCATATTAATATGAAAAAAAGAAATCATTCAAAAAACAACAGTTGCTTTAGTATTTTGCAACATGCTTTTTAATGCTTCATTTATCTTTGAATGCTCTAAGCCGTGGAAATATAGCAAACAAAATGTGGTACATGATTTATATAATATACTCAATGTATCGCAATTAAATGCAAGAACAATTAACAATACAGTCAAATAATACCAAAATAATTATTTGTGTAAAATAATAATTATAAGCGTACAAGTCATTAATCTGATGAAGAATATTCTCCTCTTCTAGGTGTATGAGAATATTTGTCTTTTAATACTTCACATTCAGAATTGACTTTAATTTTTGACATTAATTCATTTACCCTTAAAGCACTAAAACAAATCTAATACTCACCCAAATTAATGCTTAAACTAATAGAAGTCTATTAAAAAATAATCCATAAACAAGTTTGCACCTCTATGCTATTGGAATTCGTCATAAAAGCTCACAGATAAATGAATATGATTATGCGTGAGTCTGACTGGTGGTGTATTTAAATCTGGTCTCTTTCACCTCTGGACGGTTTTTTCTTCTTTTCTTTAGAATTGACTCTCTTGTTTCTTTAATTGCCTTCAAGACAGCACAAAGCTCTTTATGTGTTTTCCTCATCTTTGCGATGGACTTGAGCACACTAGATTTGACCTTTTCTGGATCATCTATGTTTCCCTGTTGTCTGATCTCATGAACCTCTTGAGAATCTTTCGCTATGAAGATGCCATCAACAATGACTAACAGTCCACTTAACACACCTGAAACTGCCACTGCTGCACGTCCTAATTTGGCAGCCTGAGCACCAACTCTGCCAACATTTACCAACAGACATGCAAGTTCTGCAGCAAACACTGCTGTACTTCTCCCTACCCTCCATGGTATTTTCACATTATCAAATGTTAAGTAACTGACAAAATCACTGAACTTTGTGATTTTTCTCAGAAGACTCAGTGTTTTTGGTGAACTGAAAATTAGAGCACCTTCATTTTTGCATTTTTGCTCCATTTTTTTTAGGCTCTCACTGAATGATTTTTGTTTTACTGTATCTGTAATGTTGGATGCAGCACCTGTTACACCACCTGCAACACTGACTCCTATACCAACGCCTGTAACAATCAGAGATGCTCCAAGAGTGAAAGGTGCCAGAATTGCACCAACCAATGCAGTGATTCCTCCTGCTGCTCCAATGACTGCACCTGACAAACTGCCTATAGTGCATTTACGATGTATCTCCTCTAGTGAATCTGCTGTTTTTTCCATTTCATTCAGAAAGGCCTCTGAGTGTTTGTAGGCCTCATCAAAGTTCTCAGTGGACTTCATGAATCTTTCTTCAAGTTGGTCTGGAATTCTCCTGTTTCTGTTCACTGCATCTTTCAGGAATGGTTTTGCCAAAATCTCAATAGCTGAAGGTCTGTCTTTAGGGTCACAGCTGAGCATTTGACTGATTATATTCTTTAGATCTTCTGAATATGTCTCAGCAATTCTGGGGGTGATTCCTGTTAGGCTGGAGGCATGTAGAACGTAACGTTGTATGGGATTTGACTGTCAGATACAGAAAATATAAAAAGGAAAATCTGGTTAAACTTGTATTAGGCTAATATGGTTAAAATTCTGCACACTGAGAATATATACATATACATATACGCCTAAAATGTATAATTGCAGGAAAAATATATATGTTGTATTGAACATTAATGGAGCAACATATTTTGTGTGAAAATAAATCATTCAAGTTGTTTATTTTGTTTAAATATCTTATAAATGTATGAGGTGGCAAGAGGGACCTTTTACCCCACACACGGGGTAAAAGGCCCACAGTATTGATACAAATACTTCAGCTAAAATAATGTTTTTTTTATATTGTCTATGATAATACTTGTTCAAAACAATCACTTTAGCAAAGTTTGTGCAATTTGTTTGCTTATTTTGAAAAATATAATAATTATTTTCAATAAATATACTGTCATTAAAATGTTAATATAAAACAATATATTTTAATACAGAAACAAAACCGTTTTAATAAGTAAAGATTCTGAAAGTATTGAAGGCGATCCAATAATAACTGAATATATATATTTACAGTAGTCTTAACAAATTATATTTTATTATATGATATGATTAATATCATGTTTTTAAATATGATGGTTTCATTCTAAACATGGTGATTATCTCTAATATGGAAATAATGCATCGTTCACTTGCAGAACGCAAGCTTATAGAGGGCACATAACTCTGACGTAATGAATTTAGGTACACTGTCATTGGCTCACACTGCGCAGATTTCCGGTTCCTGTCTGCCATGCTACTGAGTGGTTTGCAATTGTAGCTTGTGTAGCTTTGTTTTTATGTTGGAATCTTACTATAATTCTCTGATGTTTAAACTGCTAAAATATAACTTAATTCTCACCATATTTCTGATATTATCTATCAATCTAATTTGACATCATTTGCATTTTAATCTAAACCGCTAACGCAGCGCATTAGCATTCCGTTAGCCTGTTAGCTTGTTATTCGAGCCTGCCATTTTTTTTCTCTCTCTTGCTCCGTTTTTCACAAGTTCATCAAACAACTGTGGTAAGTCGGAATCATTCAACAATCATGGTGAGTAATGGCTTCTTCTCCTGTTATTGTCACTTGCACTGCTTGCCACATGTATAGTGTAGTCTTCTCTGTCAGCGGCCATTGGCACAAGACCACGAGAACCAGACAAATTCTCTGCTCAATCTGACGTGTGTTGCAGCCTGGAATTAAACCACACCATGCTGGTTTCGTCTGGCCCAGCATGCCCGCCGACTGAGCCTGGTTTCTCCAATGGTTTTTTTTCTCCATTTCTGTCATTGATGGAGTTTTGGTACGTTGCCACTGTCGCCTTTGGCTTGTTTAGTTGGGGACACAATTTCTGGCAACATTGTTGACTTGATTGCACTATTTGAAGAGAACTGAACTGAGCTGGACCATGACATCACTGAATCAAAACTTTAACTGAAAAACTGACTTTTCTATTGTTCTCTTGCATTATCAGCTCACATTTTTCCTGTTTAACACTGTAAAGCTGCTTTGACACAATCAGTATTGTATAAGGCGCTATATAAATAAAGGTGACTTGACTTGACATAAGACATGTTTTAGCCTGCTCAATATATTATAATGATTTTATGTATATTCAAGTTTTAACAGGTTTACATGTTGTCTTAACCATTTATTCCTCTTATCTATTTAAATGTGTGAATGTTAGTGATGGGAGAAACAAACTGTGACAAACACAGTTTGGTCAAAATTGTGTAAATGCAACAAAACTCATGCCAAAACATGCCAAAAAAAAAACCTTTATAAAAACATGCAAATGCTTTCTTGAAAGTATATTAAATGCAATTAAAATAATAAAATACCATTAAATATGAAGTCTGTATAATGTTTAAAAAAAAAAAAAATTATTATTTTTCAGAGCTTGTTTTGTTTGTTTTAATGAGAGCTTGTCTAAACAGTCCAGAAAGAGACTATGAACTACTACTCATTCTTTCAATTGAGTCTTTCAATTCACTTTTAATTGATGTAAATATGACGGATAGGGCCGAACACTACAACTTTGAGGGATGGTAGTACCCACCCCATCCACAACATGGATCTTGGAAGATCCAGCATTAGATCTTCCAAGATGGCGGCGCGTTCACACGCTGCGGCTTCTCTCTCTCCCGACAGAAAGGTGTTTTCGTGTTTTTTGTCTTGTGAGTCGCAGTGTTTTTGTACGTATTCGTCGCGTCTATCTGTCTCAAAGCGCGCATACAGTCGTGAGTTTCTGCTCGATGTCGGCAGAACCACAGTTTTAGAGTTAAACTCTGCGCACGCCGAAGAGCTGCGGGATCTCAGTCTGCTCTGGAGGCCCACACCACCCACAAGCGGCGTGAGAGGAAGCAGAAGAGGGGTAAGCGCGGAGGTATCCGGGCTA
>NW_015538249.1:38629-39323 GCF_001515605.1 Sinocyclocheilus anshuiensis
ATTTCAATTCTCTGTGTGTATGTGCTGTACATGTGGAAGAATTGACAATAAAGCAGACTTGAACTTGAACTTGAACTTGAACATCAACAAGGCTTGACCCAGTTGGCCTGACGGTGCCACTAGAGCGGTCAAACATGCAAACTTTCTCATAACTAAAGCATCAGTTGCAGACTCAAGTGTCTTATATCAAGGTAATCACTGGCTCAAGACGGGCAATGCACACAGATGTTTTGTTTTTTCTTTTTTTTTAAGGGGTATTTTGGATATTTTGAAAAACGTACTTTTGCGAAGTAGTTCTAGGTTTTTCACCTGATCTGAGTCAAACCAGTGCAGAAAGATTTTCTGGAGTCTGACTGTCAATAGTTAGCAAAAAAAATAAAATTTAAATTTGCATCTGCAATGGGATGCCAAAACATTCAAATTGGCCATGGTCACTTTTACTAAAACGGCCATCCCTTGTAAATGGCAATCATTTCACCAAACTCTGTAAACAGGCTCAGTCTGTGGTTGCTTAAAAACAGATGCGGTGCCTGGCCACTTGTTGGTGCTATAAAATGAACAATATACTGTATGTATATATATATATACAAAAATGAGTTTTTTTTGTTTTTTTTCCTCCACATTCTTCATTAAAAGACCTTCAAAATGATTTGTTAGGATCGACCAAAAAAAAAAAAAAAAAAAAAACTGATCT
>NW_015538249.1:39794-40460 GCF_001515605.1 Sinocyclocheilus anshuiensis
ACCCATTTGAAGTCGATAAAATCAGCAAGTCTATTTTGAGAAAAAATTAGTTAAAGTTTTCTGAAGGTTCTAAAGCAAAATCATCTATCACTGTTGCATCTTTTCCTCCAATTATTTTCTTAATAATAATTACTGTATTAATAATCACAATATAGCTCTTTTATTTTATCTTTGTTATTAAAAATAAGAACAGTAAGAAAAACAAATAATCAAATGTTAAAATCACTTAATTGTATTCATTGCAAATAAACTGATTATTAAAACTACAAAAGCTGTTTAATCAAGCAGCGAGTGATTCCCTTTTTTTCTTTTATTGTTAGATTAACATTAACCCTTTAGGCGCCAGGGTTTTTTTGGAAAAATGCTGGATTTTGACATCAAGATTTCAAAAGCTTGTGGCTAGAAAGGGCTTAAAGATAGAGATCTACTGTAAATTAGAAAAATGTTGGGCATGACAGAAAGTTTATGTGGGGTGTAAATATACTCATCTAATTTGCATATTATGATGTCATCGGGGGTGGCCCTCTTGAATGTCATAATATCCATGAAATAATAGATATTGAATTGATGTTTGAACTTATTTGCATGTTTTTTTTTTTTGTCTTTTTATCCTCATTCCAAATGATCGGAAAAGAGGAAACCAACAATAAAACAGGAGAAAGTACT
>NW_015538249.1:40999-43832 GCF_001515605.1 Sinocyclocheilus anshuiensis
TATTACTATACTATATAGTAGTAAAACGCATGTGAACAGTAGCCTACTTTTTGATCAGTTCATCAGTAATATTCAGGAAATAATAGATATTGAATGGTGGTTTGAACTTATTTGCATGTTTTTTTTTGTTGTCTTTTTATCCTCATTCCAAATGATCAGAAAAGAGGAAACCAACAATAAAACAGGAAAAAGTACTCAATTATTACTATATTACTATACTATATAGTAGTAAAACGCATGTGAACAGTAGCCTACTTTTTGATCAGTTCATCAGTAATATTCAGGAAATAATAGATACTGAATGGTTGTTTGAACTTATTTGCACGTTTTTTTTTTCTTTATATCCTCATTCCAAATGATCAGAAAAGAGGAAACCAACAATAAAACAGGAGAAAGTACTCAATTATTACTATACTATATAGTAGTAAAACGCATGTGAACAGTAGCCTACTTTTTGATCAGTTCATCAGTAATATTCAGGAAATAATAGATATTGAATGGTGGTTTGAACTTATTTGCATGTTTTTTTTTGTTGTCTTTTTATCCTCATTCCAAATGATCAGAAAAGAGGAAACCAACAATAAAACAGGAAAAAGTACTCAATTATTACTATATTACTGTACTATATAGTAGTAAAACGCATGTGAACAGTAGCCTACTTTTTGATCAGTTCATCAGTAATATTCAGGAAATAATAGATATTGCCCTGCCACCCCCATCCCCGTTGGGCAAAGTGTCGAAATGATCACTTGTTTGTGCTTCGTGAACACTCTCGCCTTGAATGGCGGCACCATTGCGCTGCAAAGATGTACCGGGAGAAGCGCGCGATCATTAGACGACCGATCGTCATTCCCAAGAGGCAAGTATTCCCCTTCAGAGTCAGAATCAGCTAATAACATTTGCAAAACATCCTCACGGTACAACTTTTTATTAGCCATTTGGCGATTTTCTTTCACAAATCTCACAGCTTACCCGCACGCTATGAACTGAACTGCTTCCGCATCAATGACATGAAAGCTCACTTGCTCTGCTCTTTCCTCAAACACTTTGAATAGGAAGGTGACATAATTTTGGTCTAGAATCGAAGTACTACATGTCTGCCATCTAGTGGTAGGGAATACAAATGAGATATTACACCATATTAGGAACTACAGTCTATGTGATTAAGTATGACGTCTTGTCGCAATTTTGCGACTTCGGCACTTAGAAGGTTAATGAGACAGACGGCCTAAATATTAAGACCTACTGTAATGCACGGATCTAATATAATGTTACACATCAGATGTTTTTCCCACAGTCTATGGTTTTTCCCCAACAGTTCCCCAAACGTTCACTTAAGGTTCAACAGATTAACCCCTTGTCCAAATACCCACACTTGCTGTCTTTGTACTTGACCACTTGATTACTTATATGACGTATTTCCTGTATTTGGTCCAAGTGTTCAAGTGAGCATGAAGACCACAAGTGAGAACTTTTCATTACCTGATGGGACACACTTATACCTCCGGTTTCACAGACAAGGCTTAAGCTAGTCCCAGACTATGTTTTAGCTGTCTCAACTGAAAATATCTTGCTCTGACATATCTTAAAATATGTCAGTATCATGGTTCTGTGGCAAGATGCACACCTGTAATATTTTCTTTTAAGGCATTTTTGTAAAAGTTGCTTAAATATCTTAATTTAACTGAGGCCTAGTCCTGGTTTAAGCTAAGCCCAGTTTGTGAAACCGGGCCTTAGTGTTGTAAAAATGCAAGTGTTTACAGAGCTTTATTTTTATTTTCAATACTTTGCATTTTAAAATCAACTTCTAAATGTCTGTTCAGTAGTTCCTATAACAGATGACAAAATTTACTTTTGTGGTGCTTCTAATTAAGTTATAAAAAGCAGTTGCAAAATGTTGTACAAAATAATGATCACCACTACTCATTTGCACCAATAAAATGTGCAACTCTTTGTTTTACTACCAAATTATATGTAATATCTAACTATTATAAATATTTTACATACATTGGAAAGGTTTCCTTGACCTATTGCGACATCTCTGCAAAAAGTCTCACAATTTATTCCCACAACAAGATGCATGATGGGATAGATTAAGCCTCGAATATCGCTCCGGAGCAGTATTGTGTGGATCTAGTGTGCGTTAAGGGCACTGCGCTTAAGAGCTGTGACAGTCTTACACACTTACTTCCTGTCGAGCGCATGCGCTCTCAAGTGGCCTAGACCGCAAGTGTGGGTATTTGGACAAGGGGTATGTTTGTGTGAATACTTAAATACTGTAATTCTGTGTATGTTTATCGGGATTGTAGCGTCTGGACCAATCAAACACACAATATATATTTTGTTAGCTATATTTAACAAATACTCTGTAACACCCCTCAGTTAACAAGCCATATGAGGACCTATGGACCCTTCCCCCGAAATGCGTAACACCCCAGGAAAGCATAACAGGCCTCTGGTTCCATGGCAACTAAGGCTGATATCACTGGTTTTATTGCTCAAAGGAATGCAAGCAGAGAAAATCACTACCTTTTCCATAGGAAGAGACACAACGCACAGTAGAAATTGACTTTTCTACTAATTAATTCATAGGAAAACCTTTCTTTGAATGAACACACATATCCTTCAGGTCATTGTGTATATTATCGCTCTCTTGTATATTATCTGTTGTATTGTAGACTATTTTATGCATGCTTATGATAGAACCACTCATTCATGTAACCTTACATATACCGTGTTTGGTCTCTATAAATTCAAGCCCATCTCGGGGATCTTCTCCGACCTTAAAGGCATCACACCATGTGACCCGCCCAGAGTCGGTGGTTGGTGGTTC
>NW_015538249.1:44133-48479 GCF_001515605.1 Sinocyclocheilus anshuiensis
GTATTCAAACTTAATTGATACATTAGGTATCATTTGCACCTTTTTACAAAGGTGTGTTTGAACTAAGAATCTTAAGAATCTTTCAGGCTGGAGATCTGCTGAATATCAAATGGTACCATAGCTTCATATTTTTATTTCTCTTCTTTTTACTGCCTAAACCTTAACTCCTTTTCCTATACCAACTGTATGCGTGTGTGTGTGTCCGTGTGTATGTGTATGCTAGACTAGTTTAAGTGTTTATGTAGTTAATAAAGTCTTACTTGTATCACACTTGACGTTTTTAATTGTTTGCTCATAACTGGAGTCCCTTAATCATGCAGATTTATGCTACAGGCTCTGTTTAGAATTGAGCGTATCCAGAAGGAGATTTTTGCGCTGGAGTTACCCTCTGGTCTCGATGGACTGATCGATCTAGCCATTCGCGTTGACACGCGGCTTCAGCGGGGTGAGCAACGAGGCCGTTCCACCTTTAGGTCGGGACTCCCTGTTTTCTCCGATGCCAACTCCAGTATGACAGTCAGTCCCACATCCAATTGCGAACCCATGCAGGTGGGTAGAGCTTGGCTTTCCTGTGAGGAGAGTAACCGCCGGAGAGCCATGGGACTCTGCTAATACTGTGGCTCGGAGGGGCACATCCTGGTTCACTGTCCAGTAAAAGGCCCAGCCCGACAGTAGAACCGAGGTTACTGTCGGGTGGATTATCCTTGGAGAAATCCTCGTCCTCAACTCTCCTCTCGATAAGACTACAATGGGCAGCCCGATTCCACAACTGCCAAGCCCTGCTGGATTCCGGAGCAGAAGGTAATTTCATGGACTACAGTTTGGCATCTCACCTTCAAATCCCTATAGTCCTTCTCTGCCACAAGATCTGTTAACGCACTCAATGGACATAACCTTCCAGTATCTCACACACTACGGGACCCATCACCCTCATAACCTCAGGAAACCATTCTGAGGAAATCACCCTCCTGCTCACGGAGACCCCACTGGTGCCTATTGTCCTTGGTCATCCCTGGCTGGTTAAGCATGGTCCCAGGGTGGATTGGGGTCGGAACTTGCCCGAGGAGTACCTTGACCTGAAGGAAGTGTTTAGTAAGTCACGGGCTGCTTCTCTTCCTCCGCATCGTCCCTATGACTGTGCCATAGATCTAGTGCCAGGTACATCTCCACCTAAGGGCAAGTTATATTCGCTTCTGGACCACTCCCTTATTGATGATTACAATCAACGGGTGAGTTCGCCTGGGAGCACCAGGTGGCGCTCCTAGGGGGAGGGGTACTGTCACGGTTTATGGTCTCACTGACTCATTCTAGCTCTCTCTGTGTGATTGTGGGTGTGGTGTGGTTTGTGTTGCCGCTGATCAGTGTCATCAGCTGGTTAGCGCCAGCTGTGGCTGATCAGCGATCCTATTTAATGTCTGTGTTTTCTGTCCTGTGTTGTCAGATCGTCCTATGTCGTTACCGTGTTCAGTTCGTGTCTCTCTGCTTCTGACCAGTTCCTGGAGTTCCTTCTCACCTCTGCCGTGGGCTTCGTTGCACGGATCCTCGATCATCGGCTGCCCGTTGTGTCCCTGCGCTACCCGGAGTTATCTCCGTCTCTCACCTGTCTGACTCTCGTCATCTTTCTGGTTGGGAATTCCCAATAAACGTTGTTTGCACATTCGCTACTGAATCCTCATTCTTCGTTTGTGTCCCTGCGCTACCCGGAGTTACCTCCATCCTTCACCAGTCTGACTCTCGTCATCTTCCTTGTTGGTAATTCCCAAATAAACGTTGTTTGCACATTCGCTACTGAATCCTCATTCTTTCTCCCTGACAATCTGAGACTCGTAAATGAGAGGGATGCAGTACACGTCAGCTTTCTGATGGGAAAGTCTAGGGTGGCCCCCTTAAAGAAAATCACAATTCCGAGACTGGCGTTAGCTGCAGCAGTTCTAGCCACTAAGGTGGACAAAGTTCTCAAGTCCGAATTACAGCTGGATTTAGAAACATCAATATTTTGGACTGACAGCGAATCAGTACTGAAATATATATATCCAATGAACATACCAGGTTCCATATCTTTGTGGCGAACAGAGTGTCGGTCTACAAAGTTTCTTCAGAACACAAGATGGATCCATGGTCCAGATTTACTTTAGAAAACAAATCTTGACTGGCCACTAATCCACAAAAGCCCATTCACTTTCTGAGGATGATACAGAGGTTAAAAGAAGCATAACCATGAACGTGGCCAAGCCTACAGACACGATCATATCTTATTTTTCAAGCTGGACTAAGCTCAAAGTCTCAGTAGCCTGGTACCTGAAACTTAAAGAAACCTTGAAGTGTTTGGTACTAAACAGAAAATAATTAAGTTCAAAAATCAACACCAACAAAGTAACTCGGAACATGGAAAAGGCTTTCAAGCAAAAGATGGAACGTAGCAAGGTTTTACTGGGTGGACAGAAGGTAAATGTTTCAGATTTGGAGCTGGCTGAACTGTCCATAATTCAGTACGTTCAAGCTAGCCATTATTCAGAAGAAATCTCAAGCGTACATACCAACATTAAGAAGTCAAGTACTCTATACAGACTTGATCCAGTGTTGAAGCATGGAGTTTTTAGGGTAGGAGGACGTCTGTCTAACGGCCAGACACAGGAACAGTTTCTTCCCTCAGGCAATCCATCTCATGAACCCTTGTGTAGCGTCTGCAGAGGATCATGCATGATCTTTGGGTTTTATGGCTTAAGAGCCCTTTTAGCTTTTGACATTTGCATATAAATTACAGTCCTGGTCACAGATTGTTACACTTATATGGGTGCTAAATGGCCAATGGCCCCCCCACTATCAAGGAGATAACCCCCGGGGCCAGGCACCAATTAGTTTGGCTGGCCAGCAAACTACAACATGCTCACATAACACACACCCACACACACACACACATAAAGACATTTCTTTATTTAGACTATAATTAATCAGTTATAATTGTATCTGGTATATGCATGTGTTGTTTGTATGTTTCCCTATTGTATTAGCCTAGTTACAACTCTTTATTTGTATTAGTTAGACTCTCAATGCTTATATTCAGGTATATGAGTGTATCTCTGCTTTAAGATCTCCTAGATGTTCGTTCTTGGTATCAAAATGATCAGCTCTTTATTCCTCAAACAATGATCTACACTATGTGATCGTGAAATGCATCTTACTATTTGTAGCATATTTTGGGTAAAACCGCACAAATCGTCCAGACCAGCAATAAACATGCAAATGGGCCTCTCAAATTCTCCCGCTCAAAATTCATGCCTCTGATTGGCCATTCCACCCAAAAGGTGTGGACTTTCCTTCTTCAGAAGAACCAGAAGTAAACTTACAGCTCACTCCTGATGAAATCATCAAAGATCTCCTTGGTCTACCACATCAGAACTCTTGTTCAGCAATCGAAGCCAATGGAAGTAACCGTTTACAACTATTTAAATGCGTGTTTAAGTTTCAGCCCCTTTTAAGGTGATTTTTGATTCTTTGATGATTCTCAATTAATCATAACCAGTTATAATTAGTCATAAATATTTCCCTTTTTGAGCTGATTTACTACACTTGACAATAACTGTGGAACTCACACTATTTATTCACTCATACACTTATTTATCTAACACACATACTCAGTGTACATTCCAATTTGCACATAATATACCTGTACATAAAACTGTCTATTGTTATATACCTGTACATACAATTGTCAATTTGTAATTTTGAAAGTGTGTTGCTCACTGGCTCTGAATACACATAGAGACAAACCATGGGTCACAGGAGGGGTGGGATGTTGATCAGTGCTGGTTTGGAGAGCATTTGGGGTGGACCTAACACCGTGTCTACATCGGATGTGAGCGGCGCGACGCAACAAAATACTACAGAACCCATTATAATCAGTGATGCTGTCTACACTGGACACTGGACAAAATTCAAATGATTTGCAATGGTCGCTTTCTCGCATCCTGTGTAGACTTTAGCTGTTGCAGGCAAGGATATAGTGATGTGAAAAAGGATCGGGAGTCTGCGCAGGGTGTTTATTTTGAAATTGACAGGATTTGTTTTACTTTTATTTTGTATCTACTGATCTACTTGGACGCGGCGTCCGTCAAAAATAAGCGAATGTTCTTAGGATCGCAACGAATGAGCCTCCCTCAAGACGCACCATCACAAGAATACAAAAGTTGTATGAAAATGAGATTTTAATTTGATTAGATTAATGTTTAAATTGAGATTTAAAGATATATTTTAACTGCTACTATGTAAAGGGAATACTGCTGTAAACAGCACCTTATTTGTTTAAAGTGTTTGCAAACCAAATGTTATTGCACTTTTGTTCATAC
>NW_015538249.1:50207-52893 GCF_001515605.1 Sinocyclocheilus anshuiensis
GCACCTTATTTGTTTAAAGTGTTTGCAAACCAAATGTTATTGCACTTTTGTTCATACAGCAGTACCTTTAAAATAAAAGTGTGCAATGCACTACTTTTAAATTCATTATTGAATTTTGCACATAATGCAATTTATCGCAGAAAAATCATGTGATTAATCACTATTAAAAAATGTCATCGTTGCCCAGCACAAATGTGTGTGTGTGTGTGTGTGTGTGTGTGTATAGTGTCACATCATCCTTAAGAAATCATTCTAATATGCTGATTTATTATAGGAATTATCAATGTTGGCAACAGTTGTGCTGCCAAATATTTTTCATTTTTATTTATTGGAAACTGCAATACTTTTTTCAGGATTCTTTGATGTATAAAAAGTTTAAAAGAACATAATTTATTCAAAATATAAATCTTTTCTAACAATATAAATCTTTGCTATCACCTCTTAACAATTTAACACATCCTTGCTGAATAAAAGTTTTAATTTCTTTCAAAAAAAGAAAGAATAAAAATGAAGCAGCACAACAGTTTCCAGCACTGATAATAAAACAGCATATTAGAATGATTTCTGAAGGATCATGTGACGTATATATAATCTGCAAGTAACGATTACCAGGGTTTACATACAAAATCGCTTTTAAGCACAATACAAAAAAAATCATTTACTTTTTATTTAGCAAGCCTGTAACCACCTAAATCAATGATTAAAAAGAGCATTTCTAGCAATTCCAGGTAAATTACCTTAGAAATATATATATATTTTTTATTTATTTATATATTACATCTATGGTTGTTATAGTGCCACCTATAGACCAATCTCCATATAAATTGGCATGCTTCTTTAGAATCACATGCTGCACGTGCTCACCTAATTTCGAGCTCCCTTTCAGTTAGTCACTTTGAGGTTGTGTGGAAGTTCCGAAACTAGGGGTCACACCTCTGACATCATTGAGAAAAGGCCAATGAAATTGGTGAGTAGAATTTGCATAGCTGCCCACGCCCCGTACATCTGGGTATAAATAGGCCAGCCAGAGTGGCATTTGCTCACTCGTTCTGTTCTTTGGAGCTAATGCAGCATCTCTCTGGGAGATGCAGCACTGCATTCACCTCTCAATCTCCTCGTCGCTAGATCTATGGCACAAGCAGCGGTTTCTCTTTTGCCCATACACAGATAAGTGTAGTGAGAGTACCACTGGGTGCTTCAACAGCGATCTTTGAGAGCACATTTCCTCTTAAAAGAGCAATTACTTTAAAAGAGCTCCACAGATGGATTTCTGTATGTTTACAACATGGCTTTCCATATGTGTACTTCTTGTTGTGGTTTACACATCTCACCCTCTGAGAGGCATGATTGCTGTGCTCAGTGTTTGGGCCACGCCCAGGGCTGGACTGGGGTTAATATTCGGCCCTGGACAAATCCAGTCCATCTGGCCCACGAGTTCCCCTGTGAATGTTTTGCTAGGTTATAGGGTCTTCAATTGGAGTAAATAAATGAATAAATTAAACAGGACAGAAACAAATAATGATCTTAACTTAATCATGCATTTTTGTCACATAGAAATGTACTTGACAGTAAAGCATTGATTTTGATCTAGAATGCAGAAAATTTACTGCTAATATAGTCTGTCATAATTTCCGCACCCTCATGTCATTCCAAACCTGTATAACCTACTTTCTTCTATGGAACACGAAAGAAGATATTTTGTAGAATGTTAGCAAACAATTTGATTTCTACTCGAGTTATCATCTTTTATGTTCCATAGAATAAAGAAATTCATACAGGTTTGGAATGACATGATGTTGAGTGAATAATGAACATTTTAATTTTGGGTGAACTTTCCCTTTAAGAACTGTAATATTTGTTATTAGTAAACACCTATTTTATATAGGACACTGACATTTTACTTCAATTAAAATTAATTAGAACTAAACATTTAAAGAGAAATAATCTCTTCTGTTAAATTACCCTTTGCCTTAATGAATTTGACTATAGTTCTTCTAAAGGATTATTGTACAATGTTATTGTAAATTAAATGATCACAGATAATAGTTTTGATGTACTCTGCTTGACTGAAACATGGCTAAAACCAAATGAATATATTGGTCTAAATGAGTCTACTCCACCAAGCTACTGTTATAAGCACGCTAATTGTCGGAGATTTTAACATTCATGTTGATAAAACAAATTATGCATTAGGACTTGCGTTTACTGACCTAATAAACTCTTTTGGAGTCAAGCAAAACGTCACCGGGCCCACTCATCGTTTTAATCATACGCTAGATTTATTATATCGCATGGAATTGATCTTACTGATATAGATATCGTACCTCAAAGCGATGATGTTACTGACAATTTCCTTGTATCGTGCATGCTGCGTATTACTAATATTAACTATATGGCCCCGTGTTATCGTTCAATTTTTTCTTGGTTGGAACAGCAGCTATGCTAAAAAATATCACAAACCACCTCAGCTGCTTCCTGTCCTGGCCCTTCTATTTCCAATGTTGCTGGAGCAGTTCTGCCGGATTAATTCCTGCGGACCTCTCATTTTTCCAATGGCACATGCTCTCCAGTAGAGTTTCTGAGTGCGTTTGAGAGCCCGCCTCAGTGAGGGTTCAATCTCCCATTAATGGCTCGTGATGAGGATGAGTTGTCTTTCGGAGCATTGGAGGGGGGGTTTGTCCGATCG
>NW_015538249.1:54383-57396 GCF_001515605.1 Sinocyclocheilus anshuiensis
ATCATATTACCCCAATTTTACAGTCTTTGCACTGGCTACCTATTAAGTTCCGTATCAGTTACAAAATATTATTACTTGCCTATAAGGCCCTTAATGGGTTAGCTCCTGCGTACCTAACTAGTCTTCTACCACGCTACAATCCATCACGCTCCCTAAGGTCGCAAAACTTTTTGACTTTTGGTAGTACCTAGGATAGCAAAGTCCACTAAAGGAGGTAGAGCTGTTTCGCATTTGGCTCCCAAACTCTGGAATAGCCTTCCTGATAACGTTTGGGGTTCAGACACACTCTCTCTGTTTAAATCTAGATTAAAGATGCATCTCTTTGGCCAAGCATTAAAATAATGCATCTCATAATCTTGTACTGCAGTTATATCTGATCAAATGCACATTATTATTCTTTAGTTTGGGTTAAACAAATCAATTTTTTCTTGGTTGGAACAGCAGCTATGCTAAAAAATATCACAAACCACCTCAGCTGCTTCCTGTCCTGGCCCTTCTATTTCCAATGTTGCTGGAGCAGTTCTGCCGGATTAATTCCTGCGGACCTCTCATTTTTCCAATGGCACATGCTCTCCAGTAGAGTTTCTGAGTGCGTTTGAGAGCCCGCCTCAGTGAGGGTTCAATCTCCCATTAATGGCTCGTGATGAGGATGAGTTGTCTTTCGGAGCATTGGAGGGTGGGTTTGTCCGATCGGAAGCAGATGATTCAACTAAACTAGCACTTCTGGCTGCTGTGTGTCTGTCTGTGCCTGAGATGGCAGCCATGCTTACCCAGGCAGCAGAGAGCTTAATGCTTGAGTGGACTCTTCTACCCTGTCCTAAGCTCTCTCTTGGATGTTTGGTTCTTGGAGACACTTAACTGCACTCCACTCCAGGTCCTTTCTTTTTTTTCGGAAGTGCGCGAGGAGCCCGGGTGAAAAGAGTGATTGCGCCACCTGGAGGGACCGTCCGAGACTCTCATCCGTTACTTTGTCCCTTGTGGTGAGAGCTTATACTGCTTCTGGTCAAGCTGTGTCTGCTCTGCTTACCATGGCTGTCATGGAGATGTTCAGGCCAGGGTCTGCACAAGGGTGGTCCAAACCCGGAGCATGCAGGAACTTGGTGCAGGCTCAGGGGAGGGTGATATCCAGATTATTAGTCCAAAAGTGCCAGCTGTGGCTCAACCTGGCTGAGAAAGTGTGCTTTCTCAATGCCCCCATTTCTCAGGTTGGTCTCTTGGCGACACCGTTGAACAATTTGACATATCGGCACAAAAATCGGTAGGCATCATCGAAAGCATGTCCCGGAGGTACCTGAGAAGTTTGAACACAGTGCCACCTAGTGTTCCAGAGACATAATGATTTTTGCAAAAATGCTTAGAACTTTTGAAAGCATTGTCCAATTATTTATTTTTCTCTGTCAATACATTCCTTTGTTTATGCTGATTCTGATTCTGATTCTGATATCTCATTTTTCATTTTCCATTATTTTGTTTGTCTGCCATTTTGAAGTAAATGAAAAAAAAAAATTCTACTCCTCCTACACATTTTGTCCAATTTTGTCCAAATTATTATCAGATGATCTTTGGACCAAGCCGCACAGAAATGACTGAACGGATTTTTGATATTTGATAACCATAAGCTATGTTAGCATTTAGTTAGCGTAGCATGCTAATCTTGTCAAAATGTTAAGTATAGCTTTCATGTGCTAATTATCACACTGAAAGCTGTCCTTGGCAGCCTGTTGGATGTTTGTCAACTGAGTGGTGCACTCTGCTAAGCCACTGGTCCCAAACCTTACAGGTTGTGGGTTCAAATCCTGTGTGCCACATAAGATGCAGTGCTTTTCTATACAAAATCTTAAAGAGTGTTTTGTGCTTTTGAGATGCACATTGTAAAGCTTTTGACTGTTAAGTGTGATGTGCTTTGATGAGTTTGCTGTGATGTTATGCTTGCTGTACATGCTGTGCTTGCAGTTGCAGTGGTTGCTATGCTTTCTGCACCTTCTGGGCTTGGCCCCGCATTGCTGCTAGCAGCTATATTTGGTTATATTTTGGTATTGTGTGTTGGCAGGTCTAAACTTTTAAACTGTTTAATTTGTGTAAATGCATATTGCTATGTGTTGTGGATTATATGTAAACATATGTTATGTGAAAAAGTTAAAATACAAATTAAGTCATTTTTTTAATGACATGACACACATATCTTGTACTTACCTTATTTCCAGGTTTTCCATGACCATGTGTCTGAGTGTGAGCTGTAAGGATGTGCAAGAAAACTACAACCGCATTATGCCTCTAGTAATTTGAATATGTAACCTATTTAATGCTTGAGCTAAGTGTATCATTGTGAAGAAGTGACCTTCACCGCTGCATGCGGCAGCACTGGCACTCATATATGTACACACACACACATATACAATCATTACTCACCCAACCTGTCCCAGTTTATGCCGCTATCAGCATAGCGGGTGCACACGCTAGCTTGGTAGCACTCGGTCAGTCATCCACACTCCATCCTCTTCCTCAGTCATCATACAGTCATGTCATACGGACAAATCACACATAAACTTTGTCTACTGTTTTATGTTTTATTGTTTAATTGTCTGTGTTACATGTTGCCATAGCCGGGTTACTAGATGCTGTGCTGACGAACTAGAGGTTGCGGAGGGTGATCGCTTTTGACGTCATCGGCTGGCGTTGCGCCAGTCTAAGGACCCGATGAAACCATGTGTGTTTGTGTTGTGGGGTACCCGAATGTTTCGATCTGTAAAGAGAAAAAGATTGGTGACAACAAATATATGGTTGTTTTATATTACGGTTGCAAATGCGTGGTGATCTGTTTTAATATATTACCAAGTGAAGTTATTGTATAAATCTTAAAGTGGAAGATTAAATAATAACTGGTGTAACTTACCTTTTAATGGTCGTGCCTGGAAAAGGGGTGGAGTCTGGTCTTTAAAACTTGGCGCCAGACTTCAAACGGTGCTTGTTAACCAAGTCGAGCAAATGTGCTACTGCAGTGCCGTGAGCTAAA
>NW_015538249.1:57419-58844 GCF_001515605.1 Sinocyclocheilus anshuiensis
GTTTGGAATGAGCACTTGTAAATATCTACACTGCTGGACTGTTGGATTACCGGTGCACGTGTAAATAAAACACCAGTTTACACAGAAGAAAATCTGCGGGTTAAGTCATCTTTTGTTGTGTTTGTTTTTGGACATTAACACATCTCGCAGTAGACTGAGGAGACCCATTCTGGGCCTATCAAAGTCTGCTGCATCACAATCATCAAACCCCTAATGTTATTTAATGCACTTCTTTTCAAGAAGAAATACACTCACCCACACATCCATCATGCAGAGATCATGGAGCAACCATCCCAATGACCAGATATCACTAAACAAGTAAAAACGTTGTACTTTAATGTTCTGGACAACTATAAGTCTTCATCTGAACAGTGTTAGCAGTGAGATAAAAATTTACCTTTTGGAATTATATTTATTCTGAAGTACATCAGGGCTGATATAGAGTGCTGCGCCCACAACTGATGTAGAATAAGCATCAGCTCTAAAAATTTAAAATCAAACATATAAACTGAAACTGGGAACAAGCAAGAAAGAAACAAACAAACAAAAAAGTATTTTTAAAAGCTTCTTTTTTTTTTTTTACCTTTCCAATGTTGTTGAACAGCCAAAATCTCCTAGATTGATGTAATCATCTTCAGTCAGAAAAACATTCTAAAATAACAACATAAATCTCATAAATTGTACACAATGAGTGACAAACGTTTATTTATTATTATTTTTATTTATTTTATTTTTTTTTATTGAAAATCAAATGATTGTTTTATCTTTAACAGTGCCTACCTGGGGATTTATATCTCCATGAAGGACATTGTTCTCATGAATATACTGGAGTGCCAGACAAATCTGAATAAGCCAGTCAATGATCTACACACAGATTATATACATTGGAAAAACAATTTGGGGGGAAGGAAGGAGGTTGGGGTGCAAAGTTCTAGTTTTACCATGCATAGCCAATGTCTTTTGTAACTCCAGTAATAGTAACAGTAGTTACTTTCTATTTCTGTATATTAAAATGAATGAATGTGCTACAGAATTCATGTATGTTTACATTAGAAGCTCACCTGTTCTTCTGTAAAAATCCCTCTCTCTTTCTGTGCTTCCATCTTCTTATAAAGATCTCCTCCTGCACAATACTCCATCATCACATAAAAGAGTCCAGCTTTTTCATCTGAATAAATAAATATCCAGTCAAAGAATAATACATGTAATACATTTACATGTTATAGTACATGGTTTGATTAATGTCATTACATCCCACGTGACGCCATCCGACATCCCCTCCAGAATCTCACGTATAAACATATAGTTCATCTGCGTGATGATGCCATGTACAGTTTTGGGTGTTTAATTTAGAATTTTATGAAAGCTTCAAGTGCAGTTAATTATTTGTACGTGCATACAGACGATGGCGGTGTTGAAGCTCTT
>NW_015538249.1:59111-69279 GCF_001515605.1 Sinocyclocheilus anshuiensis
GATCAACTGTGACTTGACTAGACTCATGACTATCAGCTGTGACTTGACTAGACTCATGATAATAAACTGTGACTTGACCTGACTCATGATGATCAACCGTGACTTGACTAGATGCTGTTGTGTCCGCCATCTTGTGAGTGTGCTCCGCTGTCGTCGCCATCTTGTGAGCGTGCTCTAGTGTGGCCGCTATTTTGCGCTCAGGCTCCGCTGTTGCCGCCATTTTGTGAGCGTGCTCTGGTACAGCCGCCATTACACGAGTGAGTGCGGGGTCGCTTTCCTCCGCGATACCCACAGTGAACGTTGAACCACCAGACAACAGAGCATAATCCATAAAATCACTTAGAGAAGAACGGGGACCCTCACGGATAAATCGTGTCTTTAAAGGTTCATTGATACCCTCACAAAAAAAAAGTCTATGAACACACAGTCCGGCAGATCAGAAAAATATGCGAGATCTAAATACTCTTGTACATAATCCTCGAGCACTCGCAAGCCCTGCTCGTGGGTTAATAACAGTCTTGAAGTGTCCATACCTGACCAATGTCCACATGAAAAGCTGCTGGATCCTTGTGTGGCTGAGTATTCTGTTACGGGGCAAGCGAGACGTGAGACGTGCGGATCCATCTGCAAAGCTTTTATTTAAAGGCGTGGTCATAAAACAGGCAAGGTTCTGACGATGGCAAACAGGTATATTCAATTCAATTCAATTCAAGTTTATTTGTATAGCGCTTTTCACGATACAAATCGTTGCAAAGCAACTTTACAGCAACAGAAGCAATCAATTGTAGTATTAAAACTAAAAACAGATCCAAAACTAAAACCTAAAACTTTATAAATACTACTTATACACATTTTAAAAATAAATTAAATAAAAATAACAAATGCTTACAACAAAATTTCAAAACTTAACATTTAAATGAAAAAAAAATAAAAAATAAAGCTAAAAACAATTCAAAATATTAAAGAACAAAAGGTATAAGAGTATAATAATGATTCTAACATAACACTAAGCCAAACACCAAAAAACAACTACATATATGTGTATGTGCAACCACACACACATTCTGTAACGCGGCTGACGAGACGTGAGACGTGTGGATCCATGTGCAAGCTTTTATTGAAGAGAAGACAGAGACGTGGTCATAACAGGCAGGGTCGAACAATGGCAAACAGGTATATGGCGGGCAAAACACAAGAATAGTCCTAGAGCTAGCGTAGGTCAACGATAGGCAGACAGAATCACAGGGGCGAGACTATAGGGAAAAATCCAGGAAGACAGGCAAAGATCAGAACCGAGGAAAACCAACAAGGCAAGGCAAGGCAAAACAAGGAAACACGGGAAAACTAACAGGCTAAACAATACTCAGCCCAGAAAGCTAGCGTAGGTCGACGATAGGCAGACAGAATCACAGGGGCGAGACTATAGGGAAAAATCCAGGGGGACAGGCAAAGATCAGAACCGAGGAAAACCGACAAGGCAAGGCAAGGCAAGGCAAAACAAGGAAACACGGGAAAACTAACAGGCTAAACAATACTCAGCCCAGAATGGTTGTTTGAGTGGGTGTTATATAGTGAGTGCGTGATATGAAACAGCTGTGCAATTAGTGCTAAGTGCAATCAGAGAAACAGCTGTGTGCAATCAGTGCTGTGTGCAATCAGTGCAATGAATGATGGGATATGTAGTCCGGGGTGCTATGCAACAGTTTGTGTAGTGCGAGAGTCAATGTAACGGAAAGAGTGACCTCTGGTGGTGAATGAACGGAAGTCCCTGGACAGGATTCGTGACACATACATATATATATATATATATACATACACATTTATAAAATCAGTATATAGACATACTATACAGTATGTATACCTATACAGACTAAAATTAAAATAAATGACAAATACAAATAATACAAATCAAACGACAGTAGTTTATCAGTAATCCTAAAAAATAACACTGCCAAAGTGATGGCTGCCGCGGTAAACTATGCTTTTTTATACCCGTCTAACAAAATACTAAATTAATTCAGCTGGACACACTTTCCTTATTTTTTCACAACAAATGGCCAAGCAAGCGCAGACACTGACAAGATACCCGATACAGACCAAACGTGATATCAACACGTCTCCACACAAAATGCGGCGAAAAGTCCTACATGACGGTAATAATGTGATTAAGGTGTTTACATGTCTATTCTGCACTTCAGTAATGTTACTAAAATTGGAATACTCCACATGTCTTAATTAAATTTCTGTTTACTTGGATTATGACTTTAGCCGGATTATGGTCATCAAAAATGTCTTGTTTACATGGTAGATTCTTAATTAGAGTATTGTCTTAATCGTATTAAAATCGGAGTATTGTTGTCCATGTAAACTTACTCACTGACTCATTTGGTGTTCACTATATAATTAGTGTCTTTTAGTCAGTCTTGGTCAGTCATTGTATTTGCTGTTTGCACTCCCATGCATTATGTTCCCGGCTGTATTATATGTGTCTATGTTTTTCTTTAAAAAAACTTTTGCTGCATTCAGATCTTTGCCTCACCTCACCCTTGCCACCATTATAACAAGAGCAGGGTACTAGTAATACCAAGGTAATGGGTTTGATTCCCAGGAAATGCATTATGAAATATACTCTGAACACAATGTATTGTTATTTATAATTCATGTAAATAACACGTCATTTACATGAATTATATTATATTTATACGAACCTTCAAATGAATCTTCATAATTAACAATATATCCATGCTTCAGTTTCTTCAGGATCTCGACTTCCTGTATGACTTTGTCCATTTCCTTCATCTAAAGGCAACATTTTAAATTTATGGTATTTGTAGCTTAAAAAAGCACTTATATTTAAAAGTTACATTCCTATTGCAATTGCAAAATAACATATTTAATAGTGTTTTTAAGAGCAAACAAAAGATACTGATTGTACTTACATCTCTGTAATATATCTCCTTGACTACATAGAGATCTCCATCTGGACTCTTCACCAGAAATGCTATTCCTGACACTGCTCTTCCAAGTTCTTTCATTATAGTGAGTTCATATTTTTCCAACACTCCTGTTCAAAATTCAGTGCAATTACTACAAAGTACAATAACCATATCACCTTTAAAAAATAGGAAAAAGCATTCTGCTTAAATACAGTGTGAATGTATAGTATATACCTGTACTCTACCCAGTAGCGAACTGTGACTTTTGAACCTTGGCCCTCTCCCCCTACCCTCGTAGGGGGGGACAACAGACTACCAGCTTAGCTTACAGAGTCTAATTCTAAAAGTCATCTTTGACAATTCCACCTTTGAAAAAATAGGCTATTCCAGCCTTAATGCGGTCACATACCGGACGAGAAGCGCAGTGATGCGCCACACCATGTCTTTAAAGGAATACTCCACCGCAAAATGAAAATTTTGTCATTAATCACTTACCCCCATGTCGTTCCAAACTCGTAAAAGCTTCAATTTAAGATATGTTGGTTGAAAACTGGGAGCCTTGTGACTGTCCCATTGACTGTCTAGTAACTTACACTGTCAAGGTCCAGAAAAGTATGAAAGACATCGTCAGAATAGTCCATCTGCCATCAGTGGTTCAACTGCAACGTTATGAAATGACGAGAATACTTTTTGTACGAAAAATAAAATCATGACTTTATTCAACAATTTGTCTCCTCTGTGTCTCTCCGCATCACCGTAGCGCCATTTTGGAGAATATCTGCTGAACGCAAGCAGCTTACGCTCTTCTGTGTCAGCCTCGCTGCACGGATGTGCTGTTTTTGATCAAAGCGTAAATACACGTAGAAAACGTATCCTTGTGTCGCGACTGACACAGAAGAGCATAAGCTGCTTGCGTTCAGCGGATATTCTCCAAAATGGCGCTAAGGAGATTTTTGTGTGAATTGTGTTCCGAAGACGAACAAAGCTTTTCCGGGTTTGGAACGACATGAAGGTAAGTGATTAATGACAAAATGTTCATTTTGGGGTGAAGTAACCCTTTAATATTCGAACACATTGTTTTGTACACGCGCACTGGCGGCACCACCGGCCTCCGTGCTTTGACTACAATAGACCGCACGGTCTTATTCTGTTTGCTCAGGAGATTTTTGTGTGAATTGTGTTCCGAAGACGAACAAAGCTTTTCCGGGTTTGGAACGACATGAAGGTAAGTGATTAATGACAAAATGTTCATTTTGGGGTGAAGTAACCCTTTAATATTCGAACACATTGTTTTGTACACGCGCACTGGCGGCACCACCGGCCTCCGTGCTTTGACTACAATAGACCGCACGTTCTTATTCTGTTTGCTCTGTTTTTGTTTGTTTGTTTTTTTTTATCACCAAACTTCAAACTCATTGACACCACTTGCTCATTCTTGAAGTGAATGTTTGACTGTTTGCAGAGTAGACTAAAGGTTTTGGACTGCCAACTCGAACTGAACGTGACGCATCCAGTGTCCAATTTCAATTTCACTTTATTGTTGGAATTTCTTCCAAAAATTGTCTTGCATTCTGTTTACTGTCTTAACATTAATTCACATCAATACACATTACAAAATACAATACATACATACAAAAAAGGAAAATACTTAAAACATAAGTATGTTAATACACATCAGTCTGCAGTGCAAATACTTAAGTCCCTTCCATTCCTCAGAATCATGCAGCCTACTTAGATCCCCTAATTCTGATTAATTAATTTTACGGACTAATGTACAAAATATTCCCATAATCTGATCATTCTATCATACGGTACTCTCAGCATTCTATTCGATGGCAAACGTTGATATTCCTCATACGAAATATGGGGAAAATCAGACATAAATTTACCTGTCAGTGACAAAATGTTTTTTATTGTACAACTCATGAAAACTTGGCTTATTTGACCCCATAATCTTAGAACAGATATCAATCCCACCAGTCGAGTTGATCAGAGATGTACATATTCAATATTGTACAATACTGTATTACAGATTGAAAAAAAAAAAAAACATGAACAAAATCAGTTTGTTAGCTCCAAAAGACCTTAGTCTCCTGGAAATAAATACACTGTTGTACTTTACAACAAACTGTCACGCCCATGGACTGTATGTGTGTGTTTTTCTCCCCACGTGCTCCCTGTGACCCAGTTTCTCCCATGTGTGATTGTCTCATTTGGTTCAGATGGGACTGTATGTTTTCTCCCCACGTGCTCCCTGTGACCCAGTTTCTCCCATGTGTGATTGTCTCATTTGGTATTTGGTTGTCTAGTTAATTACCTAGTTTAGTCCTGTATTTAAAGTGTTGTCTGCCCTATGTTCCCTTGTCCTTTGTTAAACATCTTGATGGAGCTACGTGTGCCTCCAGTCTGCCCTGTGTTTCCCTGTGTTTGGATTATTAAAGACTGTTGTTTATGATTATCCCTCGTCTCAGCGTTCCTTGCTCCTCTCTGTAGCAATCGTGACACAAACATACTCTATATGTGCACTCCATGTTAAAGCAGCGTCCACATAGACACCCAAGTAATAATAGATAATTTCCTGTCTTATTTAATTTATAACAAGTGAACTACTCTCACACCACTCCATTAATCTGTCTGTACAATACTGATGCATGCTGAAATCATCTTCAATCCCCAATAAAGACAATATCACTGTGTCATCTGAGAACTTCAATATGTATGTTTTTACACTGTCAGATTTACAATCATCTGTATACAAAGTAAAAAGAAAAGGTGAACTTACAACTCACTCCTGAATAAGTGACTATGGAATTTGAATATGTTTGATTAACTCTATCTGTGTTCTACCTATCAAAAATAAATAATACCAATGAATCAAATAAGGATTTACTTTCATTTGAATCTTTTTTGACATTAGAATCTCTGGCTGTATTGTATTGAATGCAGAAGTGAAGTCCAAAAAGAGGGCCTGAGCTATAGTTTTAGGCTTATCCAGATGTTCCAGGATCAAACGTAACAATGTTACTACTGCATCTTCAGTACTATGATTGTGCTTATATGCAAACTGACAAGTGTCTAAATGACCCTCTACTGACTTTAGGAGTTGTTTTTTCCACAATTTTCTCTAAAGTTTTCATAATAATAGGAGTTAAGGCTATGGGCCGAAAATTACCCAATTCCTCTGCCCCAGATTTCTTTGGAAGAGGTATTACATGTGAAGTCTTCCACATATCAGGGATAACGTAAGTACCTATGGACCTCTGAAAAATAGGCTGCCATACAGGTGTTATGGGGCGAACGAGACGTGAGACATGCGGATCCATATGCAAGGCTTTATTAAAGGGTGTGGTCATGAAACAGGCATGGGTCAGACAATGGCAAACAGGTATATTAAGGGCAAGACAGAAGAGTAATCCAAAACGGGCGTGGTCAAGCAGCGGCTAACAACACGCGCACTGGCGGCACCACCGGCCTCCGTGCTTTGACTACAATAGACCGCACGTTCTTATTCTGTTTGCTCTGTTTTTGTTTGTTTGTTTTTTTTTATCACCAAACTTCAAACTCATTGACACCACTTGCTCATTCTTGAAGTGAATGTTTGACTGTTTGCAGAGTAGACTAAAGGTTTTGGACTGCCAACTCGAACTGAACGTGACGCATCCAGTGTCCAATTTCAATTTCACTTTATTGTTGGAATTTCTTCCAAAAATTGTCTTGCATTCTGTTTACTGTCTTAACATTAATTCACATCAATACACATTACAAAATACAATACATACATACAAAAAAGGAAAATACTTAAAACATAAGTATGTTAATACACATCAGTCTGCAGTGCAAATACTTAAGTCCCTTCCATTCCTCAGAATCATGCAGCCTACTTAGATCCCCTAATTCTGATTAATTAATTTTACGGACTAATGTACAAAATATTCCCATAATCTGATCATTCTATCATACGGTACTCTCAGCATTCTATTCGATGGCAAACGTTGATATTCCTCATACGAAATATGGGGAAAATCAGACATAAATTTACCTGTCAGTGACAAAATGTTTTTTATTGTACAACTCATGAAAACTTGGCTTATTTGACCCCATAATCTTAGAACAGATATCAATCCCACCAGTCGAGTTGATCAGAGATGTACATATTCAATATTGTACAATACTGTATTACAGATTGAAAAAAAAAAAAAACATGAACAAAATCAGTTTGTTAGCTCCAAAAGACCTTAGTCTCCTGGAAATAAATACACTGTTGTACTTTACAACAAACTGTCACGCCCATGGACTGTATGTGTGTGTTTTTCTCCCCACGTGCTCCCTGTGACCCAGTTTCTCCCATGTGTGATTGTCTCATTTGGTTCAGATGTGTCTAGTTAATTACCTAGTTTAGTCCTGTATTTAAAGTGTTGTCTGCCCTATGTTCCCTTGTCCTTTGTTAAACATCTTGATGGAGCTACGTGTGCCTCCAGTCTGCCCTGTGTTTCCCTGTGTTTGGATTATTAAAGACTGTTGTTTATGATTATCCCTCGTCTCAGCGTTCCTTGCTCCTCTCTGTAGCAATCGTGACACAAACATACTCTATATGTGCACTCCATGTTAAAGCAGCGTCCACATAGACACCCAAGTAATAATAGATAATTTCCTGTCTTATTTAATTTATAACAAGTGAACTACTCTCACACCACTCCATTAATCTGTCTGTACAATACTGATGCATGCTGAAATCATCTTCAATCCCCAATAAAGACAATATCACTGTGTCATCTGAGAACTTCAATATGTATGTTTTTACACTGTCAGATTTACAATCATCTGTATACAAAGTAAAAAGAAAAGGTGAACTTACAACTCACTCCTGAATAAGTGACTATGGAATTTGAATATGTTTGATTAACTCTATCTGTGTTCTACCTATCAAAAATAAATAATACCAATGAATCAAATAAGGATTTACTTTCATTTGAATCTTTTTTGACATTAGAATCTCTGGCTGTATTGTATTGAATGCAGAAGTGAAGTCCAAAAAGAGGGCCTGAGCTATAGTTTTAGGCTTATCCAGATGTTCCAGGATCAAACGTAACAATGTTACTACTGCATCTTCAGTACTATGATTGTGCTTATATGCAAACTGACAAGTGTCTAAATGACCCTCTACTGACTTTAGGAGTTGTTTTTTCCACAATTTTCTCTAAAGTTTTCATAATAATAGGAGTTAAGGCTATGGGCCGAAAATTACCCAATTCCTCTGCCCCAGATTTCTTTGGAAGAGGTATTACATGTGAAGTCTTCCACATATCAGGGATAACGTAAGTACCTATGGACCTCTGAAAAATAGGCTGCCATACAGGTGTTATGGGGCGAACGAGACGTGAGACATGCGGATCCATATGCAAGGCTTTATTAAAGGGTGTGGTCATGAAACAGGCATGGGTCAGACAATGGCAAACAGGTATATTAAGGGCAAGACTGAAGAGTAATCCAAAAAGGGCGTGGTCAAGCAGCGGCTAACAATATCCAGAGGGCTTGACACGAGGGGTTATCCAATAACACTAGCTAGAGTCCAGGCGTGGTGCAAACACAGTCCGAAACAGCAGGCAAAGGGTTAATCCAAGATAAACAGGCAATAATCAGGTAACACGGGAAAGCAGGCAAGACAAGACTATGACTAGGAACTAAGGACTAGAAACTAGGACAGGAAACTGGCTCCGTAATGTGCTACCACTAGGAGAGTGATAAACGCAAACAATACTCGGCGTTGAATGGTGGCGTGAGACTGATTTATATAGTGTGTGTTATTGGTAGCAGCTGTGTGATTGGTTTCTGGTGAGTTTGTGATTAGTGCAATGGAGCATGGGAAATGTAGTCCAGGGTGATGTGTAACAGTCTGTGTGGTGTGAGAGTCACTATAATGGGAGGGCGACCTCTGGTGGCAAGTGGATGGAAGTTAATGGACAGGATTCGTGACAACAGTCGCAAGCTCATCTGCATTGTTTTTCATAATGAATGCACTAATATTATCTGGTCCTGTAGCCTTCCTCTGATTTAATTGTTTAAAAGTGCTCCTCACCTGTTCAATTGTAAGATCAATTCTATCTGACCACTCTGGTCTGACTGAATTAATAATACTAATGCTCTGATCTGAAATATTCCCTTTATCAAACCTGGAGAAAATGTATTCAGTTGATTTGCAAAGTCAATCTCATTATCTACTACTAATGACTTCTGTGTAGTTGATAATCCAGACGTTCCCTTCATGGTATCCCATACCTGTTTTGCACGATTACTGTTAAAAGCATTTTCCAGTTTTGACCTATATGCCATCTTCGCCTCTCATATTTTCCCCTTTAACTCCTTTTCTAGACACTTTATTTGTTTTGTATCCTTCTTCTTAAAGGCAATCTTTCCCAAATTCATCACATGCTTAACATCTTTAGTTATATAAATCTTATTATTTAGATATATTTTTATCTCCTTTGTTGGTATCACTGATTGCACACAACAATCTATATAGTCTGTTATTACTGTGGATATTTCATTTAAGGAGCCATGATAAAACACCTCCCACATAGTACAATCAAAACATGCTTTAAGTTGTTCAATGTTGTCAGAAGACCAAACTCTGATCACTGTTTTCTCAGGTTTACTGCTTTTCAGCTTGGATTTATAAGGTCGAACAAGATGTACCACATTATGATCAGAATTTGCAATTGGTGGTCTTATCCTCGACACATGTGCACTATCCACATTTGCAAAACATTTATCTAGTAGATTACTCTTTCTTGTTTGCCCCTTCACATATTGCTTAAAGTGTTAGTTCACCCAAAAATGAAAATTAGGCTGCGTTTTACTCACCCCCGATGCATCCTAGGGGTATATGACTTTCTTCTTTCAGACGAATCCAGTCGGAGTTATATAAAAAATTGTCTTTGATCTTTCAAGCTCTATCATTTCAGTCGGCGGGTGTTGCATTGCTTCAATCCAAAAGACCTGAAATAAAAAGTGCCCTTCCATAAAAAAAAGTGTCTCACACGGCTCTGGGGGGTGAACAAAGACCTTATGTAGTGAATCGATGCATTTTTGTATGAAAAATATCCATATTCAAAACGTACTAATCACTTTAATCTAGCTTGCGCCAACAGTTGTACACAGAAGCAGTTCCGGGAGCATGACGTATGGGGTCAGCGTTGCGCATGCGCCGGTGAGTCTCGTGAAAACCAACGTTT
>NW_015538249.1:69365-71643 GCF_001515605.1 Sinocyclocheilus anshuiensis
CTCCGACTGGATTCGTCTGAAAGAAGAAAGTCATATACACCTAGGATGCCTCGGGGGTGAGTAAAACGCAGCCTAATTTTCATTTTTGGGTGAAATATTCCTTTAAAACCCTACATTGTTATATCCAGTTTACACTGGTTCATGTCTCCAACAAAAATTGTTGGGGCCTCCGGATATTGCTTCTGCATCAGATAAACACAGTCCGCTACAGCAGCTGCAGCTCTCGTCACCTTGCCACTGGGAGGTACATTAACAACCACCAACAGTACACTTCCAAATTCCCTGGGCAGGTAGAAAGGTCTCAAAGTCAAATACACAATCTCAACATCTGTCACAAATCTTCCTGTTCACTTTAAACTGGCGACACCACCGATCATTTATATAGACACAGATCCCACGCCTTTACTTTTACCAGAGCTTTGATCTTGGTCCGCTCTCACCATAGTAAAGCCATCAATTTCACAGGCGGACTCTGGGACTGAAGAATGTAACCAGGTTTCCATCAAACATAACAATGATGCCTCTCGAGAATCTGAACAGTACCTTGTATAGGCTCGGATCTCATCCACTTTGTTCTTTATTGACCTCACATTTGTGAGGATTATACTTTAGATGTCAGCAGTGGCTTTATACCTTGCTCGCAGGTGCCCCCGGACTCCTCCTCTCCTTCCCCGCTTCTTTCAGTGGCATGATCTCTTAAGCTCTCGGGGGATTTGATCTAGGAGTCCTGGTGCCAAATCTAAGCCACCCTCCTTTATGAAGCCCTGAATTACCATGTGTCTCATTTCAAGCAAGGCTCCTCTGCTGTACACAACAGCAGGGCAGGTGTCCCTGAGACGCCGATCCATATCGACCTCGCCACCTGTTCATTGTACTTGCAACCACAGTCCCCACGTCACAAAAGTGATAATACACTATGCGGAAAACATATTTCTTCTGTTCTAAAGAATAAGGTAGACAGACCGCCTGGACGCAGTTCGCAGCCGTGCCGCACACCATGATGACGCATGTGAAAGCGAACCACACCAAACAAAAATAAAGCTGCAAGCAGTGATAACGGGCCCAAGCCATCAGCGCAATCGCCAACCCCGGTGGCATCAGGAAAACGTTGCACAGCGGGCACATGCATTTACTCTAACCCTCTGGCAGTCTGGTTTTAAGGGTTACAGCATTGAAAGGGTTACACAATAAAATCAAGAGTGTGACACACACGCACAGAGAACAATATATACAACTTTGGCAACACTTTACAATAAGGTTTCAGTTGTTAACATTAACTATATTAGTTAACATGACAATAATTATATAGCATTTATTAATGTTAGTTAATATTAAGTTTACAACTAATACATTATTAAAATGTGAAGTGGTATCAGTTAACATTAGTTAATGCACTGTGAATTAACATGAACAATAATCTTTTTATCAACTAACATTAACAAAGGTTAATAAATGCTGTAACAATATATTGTTCATTGTTAGTTCATGTTAGTTAATGTTTAGTTAATTTCTTTGTCATTCTAACAGAGCAGTAAAGGATCCAAATATACTCATCTAATTTGCATATTAATGACGTCATCACAGGCGGCCATCTTGAATTTCATAATATTCAGGAAATAGTAGATATTGAATTGATGTTTGAACTTATTTGCATGTTGTTGTTTTTTTTAATCTTTTTATCCTCATTCCAAATGATCAGAAAAGAGGAAACCAACAATAAAACAGGAGAAAGTACTAAATTATTACTATATTACTATACTATATAGTAGTAAAATGCATGTGAACAGTAGCCTATGTCGAAATGATCACTTGTTTGTGCTGTTTCGCAACTGTTGGTGCAATTATTCGGAAATGGAAGAAATACAAAATAACCATCAATTGGCCTCGGTCTGGAGCTCTGTGCAAGATCTCACCTCAAGAGGTAAGGATGGTCATGAGAAAGGTGAGGGATCAGCCCAGAACTACATGGGAGGAGCTTGTTAATGATCTTAAGGCAGTTGGGATCACAGCCCCCAAGCAAAACATTGGTAACACGCTATGCCGCAATGGACAGAAATCCTGCAGCGCCCGCAAGGTCCCCCGCTTGTTAATGATCTTAGGGCAGTTGGGACCACAGTCACGAAGCAAGACATTGGTAACACACTACGCCGCAATGGACTGAATTCCTGCAGCACCCGCAAGGTCTCACTGCTCAAGAAGGCACATGTACAGGCCCATTTAGAATTTGCCAAAGAACATCTAAATGATTCAGAGAAGGCTTGGGAGAAAGTGCTGTGGT
>NW_015538249.1:71748-71946 GCF_001515605.1 Sinocyclocheilus anshuiensis
TGTGGTCAGATGAGACCAAAATTGAGCTCTTTGGCATTAACTCGACTCGCCGTGTTTGGAGGGAGAGAAATGCTGACTATGACCCCAAGATTACCAACCCTAAAGTCAAGCACGGAGGCGGAAACCTTATGCTTTGGGGCTGTTTTTCTGCTAAGGGTACAGGACGACTTCACCGCATTGAGGGGCAAATGGATGGGG
>NW_015538249.1:72332-77723 GCF_001515605.1 Sinocyclocheilus anshuiensis
ACCCCAAGAACACCATCCCTACAGTCAATCACGGAGGTGGAAACATTATGCTTTGGGGCTGTTTTTCTGCTAAGGGTACAGGACGACTTCACCGCATTGAGGGGCAAATGGACGGGGTCATGTACTGTAAAATCTTGGACGAGAACCTCCTTCCAGCATGACAATGACCCGAAACAGACCGCGAAGGCAACAAAGGAGTGGCTCAAGAAGAAGCACATTAAGGTCATGGAGTGTCCTAGCCAGTCTCCAGTGCTCAATCCTATAGAAAATCTGTGGAGGGAGCTGAAACTTCAAGTTGCCAAACGACAGCCAATAAACCTTAAGGATTTAGAGAGGATCTGTAAAGAGGAGTTGATCAAAATCCCTTCTGAGATGTGTGCAAACCTGGTGACCAACTACAAAAATCTGTGCCTCTGTGCTTGCCAACAAGGGTTTCTGCACCAAGTACTAAGTCATGTTTTGCAATCAAATAAATATTTTCCTCACTGTATATGTGTAGTGAGTTTCATATGTGTACTATGTGTTCATAATGCAATTATGTGTGAGATATACATCAAGTTTTCTGACTGTGTTCCAGGGGGCGCCATGGAACCCCTGTGCCACGCCCGGGTCCCCGTCTCTGTGCGGCCCTAATGGCCGCATATTCCAATGTGTGTGCTAATTTTTAAGAGTTTTTGAGGATGTTAAGGCCCCCAAAAAGCCCTGAACGATTGAAAAAGAATAACAATAATAATCCTTAGAAAAACAATAGGGCCCTGTGCCCCTAGTGGTTTGGGCCCTAAAAATCAACATTGTATTTGGTCCCGACCAAAGCAAGTGAACTAGAGGATTTTCTTGTGTGAATACACCCTACAGAGATGGGAAGTAATAAAATACAAATACTTTGTTACTGTACTTAAGTAGATTTTTCTGGAATCAGTATGTAACACCACATCAGCAGAGGGAGCCCTCACCTGAGTACTGACTGTGTACCGCTCCCTCTGCTTCTACGTTCATTTTATGTTGAAAGATTGAACTGCCGTTATGGTATTGACTCTCTGCCTGGCCTAACGTTGCTGTCACTCAAATCTTCTATTAATAAACTTCTGCAAATAGATTCTAACGCTGCCTCAGCCTCACTGTTACACAGTACTTTACTTCACTATTTATTTTTCGGACAATTTTTACTTTCACTCCTTACATTTTTACACAAATATCTGTACTTTCTACTTCTTACATTTTTAAACCAGGCTCGTTACTTTAGTTTTAATCTGTATTTTCGCCATTCAATAATAAATCTCTAATAAATCATGAATCGGTTAGTCTTAACTGGCATCGCTCTGATTTGGCTCGCGCACACTCTGCACCTCAACCAAAAAGTTTTGATCAGAGCAATCAGAGCGAGAGTCTCGAGAATGGTGGAGCAGAGAGGCAAAACTACTGATCTGGATTGTGTTTCCCAAAAGCATTGTTAGCTAACTACGGTCATTAGTTCCATTGAACTCTCTTGGTAACGACGGAACTTGCGACCATAGTTGCATCCCCTGTTCAGGACTTCAATTGCAGGTCAGTTTTATCTGAAAATAGGCTACTATATATATATATATTTATTTATTTATTTTTACTTAGTTAAGCAGGGCCTGAATTTCAGCAGTATTGCGCATAATTCTACACATTCCTGCAGGTTTTGCGTTTATAATGCGGGAAATTCCCGCACACATTTACGTTGAATCAAACAGATTCTTAGAGCAGTTCAGTAATTTTAAAACTTTCTGTGAGAGGTAATTTCACAAACAGTGAGTGATTCAGCAATACAGCATTATCTCTCTCTCTCTCTCGCTCTCTCAAATAATGCACAAATGGCCTCACATCCATAGTTTCTGTTCTTGGTTAAGCATTAAACTGCTAGCAACAGTTAGCAGTAGCAACCCCATTTCTATCATCACTCAAAATACGATGTGCTAAAGGACATCATTATCTATTGTAAAGTTACCAGCCCCAGGTTTAGAAAATTGACCATGGTTTTACTAAAATTAATGAAAATTAACCATGATTTTACTACAAGTGAAACCAAAAACCATGGTTACTAAGGTAACAACAAATTATGGTTTTGCTACACAAACCATAATTAAACCATGGCATTTGTAGTAAAACTATGGTTATACAAATGGTAATCAATCCGCTAAAAAGCTATGGTTACTATACTTTTACTATAATAAAACCAAAGTTCATTTTCATAAGGGAAAATATGACCCATAACAATGCAATGACATGTTCAATATTATGATTTTTCTATAAAGATATTGTGATGGTGTAATTATTGTTGTACTAATTTTAACATATAGGCAATTTAGTAACTATAGTTATTTTGCACGGCCCCATTTTTTTTATGTGATAGCCCTGTACATTATCTCTGATGCTAATGACTGTGAATACTCACGGGCTCTGCACTCTTCAATCCTCATGTTAGTGTTTTGCTTTGAATTACTCATTTTAAACCTGTTAGGAAAATAGAAAAATACATTACAATACAGAACTTTAGTTTTTACAGAACACATTAATTATGATTGTATATATATTTTTTATTCTCAAAAACTCATTTACAGTATAAGTATATAAAAATTCAATTTGAAACAGAGTATTAAAAAGTTAGCATGTGCAGTTATTACCTTAAAGGGATCATGACATGGATTTATTTATTATTATAATTTTAATATGTTCCTTGAGGTTTACTTATGTTAATAAAGTTTTTGCACAAAAAAAAAAAAAAGATATGTGGAACATTATTATTTTCCACCCTCATTCTGACCCTCTCTCTAAATGACCCGTTTTAAGGGGCGGGTCCTTTAAGGCTTGCCAGTAATCGGCCAGTGTTATGAGTGGCTAACGTCAATGCATAGGCAAGAGTTTCAATGCCCCCTCACTATTGCATGTGAGTTTATTAACAATATAATAAAAATAAAAGGGTAATTTCCAGACAAAGTATTATTAAATCATTTCCTTGCGGTTTTGATGCAGCTGCAGTAAGATCTAGTACCGCTTCATCTTTCAACAAATGTTTATTTGTGAACTCTCCATGACACATCAATTCAATATCTTGAGCATGTAACTACTACACGTCTTTAAGAAGACCAAACGATCAGTGACAGCAACACTGAGCAGAACGGTGTCATTTGTTCTAAACCTTTTAAAAACAGCATGAAAACAGCAAAAATCAACAAAATGTAGTGATTGCTTATATGACCAGGACACTGATACCAGCCACCACGTGCTAGACTTGCCAGAAAACCCCATGACTCCAATATTCTGGGTCGACTTCCTGCCAGTCTTGCGTCAGTTACTCAGAGGAGTGATTATGAACTAATCCATTCAGACGATAACACAGACCTTTTGTATCAAGAACTGAAAAGACAGGAAAAGGATAACTAAATTAACTGACCGCCCTTAGGCGTGGAGGCACGGGATATACAGCGTGACAAATGACTTGCTACCACCTGCTTCCTGCCCTGAATTTACAATCCTTTTGTCACAGACAAAGAAACCGAGCATACACAGAAAAACGTTTAATTCTCCTAAGTAGTGAAAATGTATTCATGAATAATGTTTTATGTCCTAAATATGTGTGATGTGTTATTGAAACCCTGATAGTAATCATTGCCTTATAACTTTGTTTTAGTCATTGAGATTATTAGTGTGTATGCAAAATAGCTGTTGCTTGAGCTTAAAAGAAAGCTTGTTTTACACGTTGAATGTTGGTGTGAGTGAAAATGTGATATTATGTATCATGTTGTTGAAACCCTGATAGTAATCATTGCCTTATAACTTTGTTTTAGTCATTGAGATTATTAGTGTGTATGCAAAATAGCTGTTGCTTGAGCTTAAAAGAAAGCTTGTTTTACACGTTGAATGTTGGTGTGAGTGAAAATGTGATATTATGTATCATTTCTCTGATAATACTTTTACCAGAAATTATTTGGAAACTCGTGGAAATACCCACCACAAACAGCATGTGATTTTTATGCATAATAAGAAACAGTATGGGGCGTGGCTAAGACCGCAGCCCCATCTGATTGGAAAAAGCGATCCGTGGGACGGACTTAAGCCGCAGATTAAAACGGCACAAAAACCGAGATTCAGGGCTGGAAAAGGAGCTGGAAAAGAAACACCACGCGCTCACGCCTTTGCTTCGAGACTCTGGTAACGGAGCTTCAATGCCATAACATCGCACAGCCGGGACTCCAGAACGCGAAGCCTTGTGAAAACAGAGACTTTTCAAAAGGCTTCTGAAGCCTCTTCCATCATCAGGCAGATAACCAATGCAACGAGGGCTTTCCCGAGAGGACGTCATTCAAACGCCATTCCGACGTCACACCAGAGACCAATCAGAAACGGGGTTTCCCTCAGCAGTCAAACTCGGAAGCCGTTTCATGAACCACGAGAACCATCTCAGCTTTCAGCCAAACAAACTCAGGTACAGGCAATATCTGGTCACTGCTGAAATAGGTGCTAAACTGAACAAGTTGGTTAAGCGGTAAAGATAAGCAAATATTTTGTGAGTTCCCTCAGGCAAAGTTAAATAACTCATGGAAACGAGTTAAACTTTGAAACTCCATAAGAACGTCGTCATTCGTCATTTCTTAATAATCTGTAGAAACTGTATGTTTGTGTGTATGTGTGTTTTAGTTAGTTTTATGTAATATGTAATCACCAATAAATTTCATGTTTCATCTATATAAATAATCAATTGTCTGGTGTCATATAATTTCAAAGTTAAACTCTGCCAAACGATCCTGTTGCTACCCTCGTAGCCTACTTATAATTGCTACCTTGCTCAAAATCTGATAAGGTTACCATTTTGTTCATGTGTTGTTGGCCACGAATTAATATGAACAGAATCGTTAATATACACTGACGTTACTGACGTTAAGGACGAGTCGTTGACTTAAAGTGTAACTATCAAGATTAGAATCAGTTCTAATCAGGTTGATCAGGTTGATAAAAGCTTCGATTTCTTTCAACTCTGACTGAAATAATAAACATTAATTCCCTAAATAAAAGAAATGTATTAAATTACTACATAAATTATAAAATACATTCATCAAGAGCATGCTCACAGCTGTTAAACAACAACAGAGAACAAAAGAATGCTGATGAAGTGGATATACATGTTGGAAAAAAAGAAACTTAAAATAGCCTAATGTTGGTGCGAATGACCGCTTATTCATGACACAGCTTATTTTTCTTAAAGTTAGCCGGTAACACTTTAATTGAAGGGGTGTGCATAAGACTGACATGACACCTTCATAATAATGACATGACAGATGTCATGAATATGAAGGCGGTTTTATGCATGTTTATGACAACTGTCATTAAGTGTCATTCGCTCAGTTATGTAATTTTTAATGCAAAGAT
>NW_015538249.1:86651-91637 GCF_001515605.1 Sinocyclocheilus anshuiensis
TGAATATTTTTATGACCAATTTTATTCAGTGGTACAAATTGAATTTGTCATTATAATGTCATTAAGTGTTAATACTCTGTCAAATAATTTTATGGCAGTGTCATGAATAATTTTCTTGACCTCAGCTACAGTGGTACAAGTTGAACTTGTCATTAAAATGTCATTAAGTGTCATTATTTTATAGCAGCGTCATGAATACTTTTCTTGACCTCAACTACAGTGGTACAAATTGAATTTGTCATTAAAATGTCATTAAGTGTTAATACTCTGTCAATTTTTTTTTATGACAGCATCATGAATACTTTTCTTGACCTCAACTACAGTGGTGCTAATCAGTGTTTATCAGTTTTTGTGAATGAATGACTTAATCCACCTGTTGCTTTGGTCTTAATTTTTAAAAATACTTTTTTGTTTCCTGTTTGCAGTGCTGGTTTGTGATTGTAGCTCCATGTAGCTTTGTTTTTCTGTAAAATCTCTATCACTCTCTGTTGTTTAAAGTGATAAAATATAACTTAATTCCCACCATATTTCTGATATTATCTATTAACCTAATCTGATTAATTTGATCGTTCGCTTTTATTCTAAAACCGCGAGTGCAGCGCACCTGCAGCGCGTTAGCATTAGTTAGCTTGTTATTAGCGTTTCCAAGAGTGCCTGACATCTTGGCAAATTTAAAAGTGATGGCTAATGCTAAACGTAAATACAGTAAGATTGTTATTCTTGACGCTAATGATGTTCGACTTCGCCAGTCGGAGATCACTAAAAATAATATTAAAGAGGTGTGTGAACATGCAAGCACGATGTCAGACACTGTAATATGATCTGGTCCCCTCCCTGCTTACCGTGGTGACCGGTTTCCAACCACCCCTGTTTCCCTGGTCAGGAGAACCCTCAGAGCTCCCGGCTATCAACGACTGGCTACAGCGAAGTGAGGAGACATGGAATGTTGCTCATGTGCACCTTCAACGCGCCATCCGCAGGGTCAAGGAACAGGCCGACCGTCACAGGAGGTCAGGTCCCGCTTACACCCCAGGACAATGGGTCTGGCTCTCCACAAGAGACCTTCGCCTTCGGCTCCCGTGCAAGAAGTTGAGTCCCAGGTACGTGGGTCCATTCAAAATCATTAGACAGATCACACCTGTATCTTACCGTTTAGCTCTTCCCTCTAATTATCGTATCTCACCCACCTTTCATGTTTCCCTGCTTAAGCCCGCTGGTGGTCCGAGAGGAGAGAGGGACCAGGAGGAGGCCGTGAACGAGAATCCCCCTCCCATCATCATGGACGGCGAGGAGGCGTACCAGGTACAGGAGATCCTGGACTCCCGACGCCGGGGCAGGTTACTTCAATACCTCATTGACTGGGAGGGGAATGGTCCTGAGGAAAGATCGTGGGTTAATTCTCAGGATATCCTGGACCCTTCACTCACTACTGAATTTCATAGAACCCATTCTCGCAAACCAGCCCCTCGCTCCCGTGGAAGGCCTCGGCGTCGTTCTCCTCCTCGCTTCAGGAGCCGCTCGCAGGGGGGGGGCTCTGTCACGAATCAGGCCTCTGTGGCTCTCTCCGATGGCCTCCGGAGGGCACCCTCTCCCGAGTACTAACGTTCATGGACTACATTTCCCAGACACCCCGTACCTGGGACTGATTATGGCACAGGTGTTCCCCCTTAGCTTCCCTATTTAAGCAGCGCTCAGACTCTCTATGTTTGCGAAGTCTTGTATTGCCCCGGCTACATTTCTGAGCGTTTATCCCCTATCTTGTCGTCTCTTGTGTATTACCTCGGACTGTTCTTACTAGTGTGATTCTCTGCCGCCTGCCCCGACCCTCGCTCTGCCCCTGTTTATTCTCTTGGATTTCCCCTGCTGTACTTGATGCTGGTGACTGAATACTGCCTGTCTATCTCTGCCCGTTATTCTAATAAAGCTGCAAATGGATCCGCACGCCTCTGACTCATCGTTACAGGGAGTCTGCTTTTAGTTATTATGCCGCCCGCAGTTGGAATCAGCTTCCAGAAGAGATCAGATGTGCTAAAACATTAGTCACATTTATTAACCGGACGAGCGCTGGACTGGGCCACTGCTGCTTGGGAGGGGAGACGGCTGTCATTCCCATCATTTGATTGTTTCCTGAGACGATTCCGCGAGGTATTCGAGCATTCAGCGGGCGGAAAGGAGCCGGGTGAACTGTTACTCGCTCTGCGACAGGGACGAAGCACGGCTGCGGATTATGCCCTCTCATTCCGCACTCTAGCGGCACAGGTGGGATGGGAGGATGAACCGCTTAAATTACTGTATCGCAAGGGACTCACGGGCGAGCTACAGTCGGAGCTCGCCTGCCGTGATGAGGGGAGGTCCCTGGAACAGTTCATTGAGCTCTCCATCCGCATAGATAACCTGATGCGGGCACGACGTCCTTCTCGTTCATTTCCTGTGTATCCTCCAGCGGCCACAGCTCCCGTTGAATCGGAACCCATGCAGATTGGTTTCACTCGCCTCACCGATGCGGAACGAGAGAGAAGAATGCGGAATCGACTCTGTCTCTACTGCGGTCTATCCGGCCATATGAGAGCTTCCTGTCCCACCCGACCATCTGCTCGAAGTTACACTACGGTGAGTGCCACTCCTGATTCCATTAACTGTTTAGTAGTTCCCATTGCTCTAGCATTTAATGATAAGTGCACTGAGACCGTAGCATTGATAGATTCGGGGGCTGCGGGGAATTTCATTGACATAGGGTTTGCCAATACTCATAACTTCCCTCTTGTTCCATGTGAATCCCGGGTGGCAGTGGCAGCCTTAGATGGACGTCCTCTGGGCACAGGACAGATCAAATTCATAACCCAGGACATAGGTCTACGAACTGGCATACTTCACACCGAAACCATCCGACTCTTTGCTATTGACTCTCCTCTGAATCCCATCATCCTTGGTCTGCCCTGGCTAGAAAGACACAACCCCCGGATCTCATGGACAACTAAGCAAATTCTACAGTGGTCTGACTCCTGCCAACGGAATTGTTTACTCACCAGCCTACCGCCCTCATCTCCCCAACCAGCCCAGATATCAGAAGATTCACCGGTTCCGAGAATACCCTCTGAGTACCAGGACCTCGCTGACGCTTTCAGTAAGACCAAAGCCTCGCAACTTCCTCCTCACCGACTCAGTGACTGTACGATCGATCTTCTTCCAGGATCAAGCCCCCCTAGAGGTAGAGTTTTCCCTCTATCACAGCTAGAGTCCGAGGCCATGAAGGTGTATATTGAGGAGGAGCTGTCTAAGGGGTTCATTAGGCCATCCACCTCACCTGCGTCCGCTAGCTTCTTCTTTGTCAAGAAGAAAGATGGAGGTCTCCGGCCCTGCATTGATTACCGCAGTCTTAATGAGATGACAGTCAAATTCTGGTACCCTCTACCTCTAGTTCCAGCAGCTCTAGAACAACTCCGCACACAGCTGCTTGCGCCACCTGCTGGTGAGGGACTGACAGCAACTGCTGATCATGCATTGGTGCTCTACTGCTATTCCTGCAGATCCCGGATGTGCAGTGGTGAATTTTCTGTCGAATTTTAACCACTGAATTTGTGGAAGCAAATTTGTAAAGTGAAATAAAATGGACTGAAAATTGCCTGTCGAATATTATACATCATATTTTTAACAGATTGAATATTTCGGAAGTGAACTCTGGAAGGTGAATATGAATTATTGAATTTTTGGAAGGTGAATATGAATTATTGCATTTTTAATTATGAAAATGTGTCTGAAATATATTGAATTGAAATATTCACAGCTTAAATAAACAAATATGTTACATTTTTAGGACCTAAAAATGCAAGCCCTGAAAATACAAGGCATTAAAATGCAAGCACTGTTAACTCAATTCATTATTTTTTCAGTTAGTGCTATTCAACATGCTTTTTTGTTTCAAAGACGTGTGTCATAAATTTTTGTCCATACTCGCTCTCCATCCCTCCATTCAACTCTGAGTGATGGAAGTTTTATTCAAGCTGGGCATGTCCTTCAAGTTCAGTGTGCGCCCAAGCAAACTACCGCTGATAGCGGACCCACATACTCAAAAGAGCTTTTCTCCTTTACTCACTCTCACTAATGCAAGTTCCCCGACCTCGTACGGTGAACTTTCTATTCGTAAAATTAGAACCTCTTGCCACCCGGTTCAAGGCTTGGGCAGCCATTCCCGGTGTTTCAAGTTGGGTTCTAAATACGATAAAACGACCTGAAGTACAAACATTGCTTGCAAAAGGTGCTGTGGAAACGGTACCCTTTAGCGAACAGTGAGTCAGGCATTTTCAGCCGCTACTTCCTCGTGACGAAGAAGGATGGCGACCTATTCTAGATCTCAGACTTCTGAATCTCTCTCTTATGAGATGACCATTCAGGATGTTAACTTTGAAACTGATCCTTGTGCATGTTTGTCCCGAGGACTGGTTTCTGACAGTGGATCTGAAAGTTGCATACTTTCACATCTGCATAATCCCCCGCCACAGACAGTTCTTAAGACTTGCGTTCGAGGGAGTGAAATGACGGGTCATTAATGAATATAGGGATCTGCTCCGCCCATTCTGGCGGGCTAGAGCGCATTGGTTTGTGCAGTTACAAAAACGTGAACAAATCAGGCTTCAGTATCAGTGTAAACAGGAGTTTCCCCATACACAACGCTCGTTCCCTTAGCTCAGGGAACAAAGGTTACGTTAGTAACCGGAGCGTTTTTCAGCCACACACACTTTGCAAAGTTTCGGTAATGACATCTGCATATTTATGTGGAATTCAGTCTCGACATAGCAGTGACTGACATAGTGATAACTACAGCAATGGATGGGACAATATTTAACCGGGCCTGGTTGATACGATTTTACTGTAGAACTATATATAAAAAAAACAACAACAAAATACAAATGCACTAAACAAAATAAAATAATTTAATACATGCATATTTACAATAGGCAAATAAGTATTAAATAATAAAATGAATAA
>NW_015538249.1:91709-92407 GCF_001515605.1 Sinocyclocheilus anshuiensis
AAATAAATATTAAATAATAAAATGAATAACTAAAAAAAGGCTGACTATAATCAGCTTGCTTCCATTTAGTTGGATGCAATATCTGAGTGAGAGCAGAGCCGATTCATGAGAGAACACTGTTTATTTTAAAGAGCATGTCCAGTTTTGTGTGAGAGCGAAGGAAATCCGCTTGCGAGTGGAGAGATTCGTGCTCACACATTACATGGATGCGCTATCCCATTACATTACTGCACTCTCGACATTTGTCATTAAGATATAGCTTTAGAAACCGCCTAAAATTAAGTATACAGAAGAGAAGAAAGCCGCCTGAGGAAGCTTCCTATTGCCCATGCCAGGATCCACCACTGATGCAGTTAGAAATTTTATAAAAACAAGCCAATCATAAGACATCTGGTAGGGGGGGCGCCTGGGGTGGCCAACCAGATTGTAGTGGGGGCCGATGCCACCCCTGGCCACCATGTAGACACGCTCCTGCCAACATCCAGCCGTGTAAGAAAACATGCAAACTACAAGTCGTCTTTCACTTTTGGAATGTTAAATAGAGAAAAAAATTTTTTTTAAGTAACTTCTAGCATATTCTTAACCTTGGACTTTATTCTTGAAACACAAAATTATCAATAAAAAATGTGTCAAGCACCAAAAACAGCCCATATTAAATCTATAAGTTGTCTTTAATTGAAAAAATAAATAAATAAATA
>NW_015538249.1:92590-93295 GCF_001515605.1 Sinocyclocheilus anshuiensis
TATATATCCCTTGTTCTGTCCCTTATTAACCACGATTGTCCCGTATTTTCCTTTTCTGAAGTTGACAACCCTAGGTGTAGACACGGTGTAAAATATGCTGTTGCTGTCTCAGCAGATCAATCAACCATCTTGGGAATGCATTAGTAAAATATGGGATAAAGACAGATTGTGCTGTTGATAACGTCGAATGTTCATCCATCAATTCAAATTATTTAGTTTGAAGTTGATAGGGGAAAAAAATTGCACAGTTTGAAAGTTGAAAGCTGTAACTTTATTATAAGTGAGCATTTTCGCTCTACAGTCTCTGTAAGATCTACTAGGAGATCATCTACTAGTGATTGTGTTGTTCCTTTTCGTTATTCTCTCTTTGGATTATCGTCTTTCTCAGTGAAAGCTGTTATTCACTGGAACACTTTACCTGAAGACATAAGGATGTGCACATCTATTCACGTTTAAATTAAAACTAAAATTTTACTTAAAAGCAACTCAAATCTGTAAACACTGATATAGTTGTGGCTTAACTGAACGTCATTTTTACTGTTCTTCTTTGGCTCTGATGGGATGTGTATAAGTATTACTGTATTGTATGTGTTTTGTTATTTTGTTCCTATGTCTATCTGTGATTATGATTACCTGCCAAGGGACCGCGGATGAAAATTTGCCATTGGCTAAATTCGGTACAATGCATGAAATGGAAACATTTAT
>NW_015538250.1:0-127 GCF_001515605.1 Sinocyclocheilus anshuiensis
TGAGGTCATGTACATATATTGCACGATAAGTCAATATATTGATTAATGCGACAGGCCTAGATGTGTGCAGTGCATTTTATGGAGGACTGTTTCCTGATCCTGGGAGAGTAGACTACAATACCGGCTG
>NW_015538250.1:370-541 GCF_001515605.1 Sinocyclocheilus anshuiensis
AGTAATTATGTCCCCACTGGATGCAACAAATGCCTCGTTTATAATGGGTTTTAATGTTTTTGTGTCGTCGCTCCGGCCTGGACACGGCATCATAGGGCTGCACGATAAATCGAAATGGAATCGAGCTTGCGATTCGACAGAAGCTGCGATTGTCATGCGTATCTTTCAGTG
>NW_015538251.1:0-8767 GCF_001515605.1 Sinocyclocheilus anshuiensis
ATTTGAACCCACACCTCCATTTGGAGACCAGAAACCTCAACAACTAAGAACGTTGATATGTCTTGAGTCCGGCACCTTAGACCACTCGGCCATTCTGACACACTCACTCAAGAATGTGAAGGGCAATTCTATCACTGGAGTAGGTCAGATGGCAAAATAAAGGATCGAAAATATGTATTTACTGTTTCATAATTACTTCCAATTCTACTTCTAGTCTGTTCACTCTAAAAGAACCGTTGTCAGAAGTGGGATTTGAACCCACGCCTCCATTTGGAGACCAGAAACCTCAACAACTGAGAAGGTTGATAAACCTTGTGTCTGGCGTCTTAGACTGCTCGGCCATTCTGACATAATCAGGCAAGAATGTGAAGGGCAATTCTATCACTGGAGTTGGTCAGAAGCAAAATAAAGGATCCAAAATAAAGCATTTTCTGTCTCATAATTACTTAAAATACTACTTCTAGTCTGGTCACTCTAAAACAGGCTTTGTCAGAAGTGGGATTTGAACCCACGCCTCCATTTGTAGACTACCTCCATTTGGAGACCAGAGACCTCAACAACTGAGAAGGTTGATAAACCTGGAGTCTGGCACCTTTTGTTTTGTTTTTTTAATTTAAAATATTTTAAGAACAATCTACTTCACACACAGGCAATGTTATATTGAAATTAAACCATATATTTTCAACAAAAGGGTTATTCTGTACAAAATTAGAAAACATTTTAAGAACAATCTAATTCACATACAGGCAATATTATATTGAAATTAAACCATGTCTTTTCAACAAAAGGGTTATTCTGTACAAAATTCTTATCAAATACTTCTTCTTTCGCTTCCATTTTAAAATAATCATATAATACTTGAAGTATTAAGACCATCCTTTGTTTAAAAAGTTTACACACAGAAACATTCTCCTTTTTCTCTTTTTCCACATTCCTTCTTTTCCAAATTCTCAATCTTGCAACTGTTAACATCATATTTAAAAAACAAACATTTTTGGCTTCACCTTTAAAACCAAACAAAAATATTGTTTCCCAATTCACATCAACAGTTGTTTCTTCAACCCCCAAATTTTTCACCATTTCTTTCAATTTTTTTATAAAACATTAAAAAATAAATGTAATATTCCTTCTTCTTCTCTATTACATACTTTGCACATTGCATCTTGTGCTATACCAATAGTACACAGTCTCATTTCACTCAGCAAACAATTATGTCTTAACAAGTAATCAAAATTCTCTAAAATAGGACTTTTCCACCATGATCTTAAATTTTGCCATATTATCTTTGTTTCCATATTGGGATATAATCTCTGCCAATAGTCTTCTGCTCTTGGTTTAATGAAAACATCTTTACATAAACAATAATAAAAACACCTTAACTTTAGATCATTAAAAGCATGTTGTTTGTTATTTATTTTAACACTAACCGCCATTCTGTCATTTATCATCTTTTCTGTATTCCCTTCTAAAATTTGTATCCATTCTTTTGGTATTATCTCTTTTAACTTTTCATATTGATCTTCTAGAACTACTTTACTTTCTTCTTCATAATTTTCTTCAATTGCATCACTTATCACTTGTATCGGTAAAAAAACAGGTATAACTTCATACATAATATCTTTAATTTGTCTTATCCCTGCATTATACCATTTTTTATAAAAAAAATGTTTGTTCTCCCCTTTTAAGTAACTTGTTTAAAAACAGTGGTTGTCTTAAAATGTCATCTTTATTCAATGATGTACAAACAACATACTTGCTATAATCCCCCCATGCTTTTAAGACTTCTTTATAGTATTCTGGAATTATATTCATCATATTTTCCTTTAGTTTCATCCATAAAATAGCATCTCCTATGTTACCACACTGGTTTAAATAAAAAGTCATTACATCTTTCCAGCCATATTTTTCATCCTTCCAATATTTTTTAATTATTTTTATTCGTATGCTTTTCATTCTTATTAATGGGTCTAATAGTCCCAGTCCTCCTTCTTCAACTTTCCCAATTATAGTATTATATGCAATTTTCGACGGTTTGTCTTCCCATAAAAAATTTAAAATTAGAGATTTTATTTTTTTATACACCCATAATGGCATGCTCACTGATCCTAAAACATACCACATTTTTGATAAAAGCAAAGAGTTTATTACTAGAACTTTCCCTTTTAAAAACAAATTCCTTAATTTCCAAAAATTTAACCTTTTTACCATTGCTGTTAAAACTTCCTCCCATATTAAATTCCTAATTACATTTTCATTTTCTCCAACTCTTATTCCTAAAATTTTCATATTTCCTTTCTGTTCTTTAAATGGTATTTTAACAGGTAATTCATTCATTTCACCAATTCTCATATAAGTTGTTTTTTCTTTATTAACCTTTGCCCCTGTTCCTCTACAATATTTTTCCAGAACTTCCATTACTTTTCCTATACTTTTAATATCTTTGACAAACAATGTTGTATCATCAGCATATTGATATATCTTATGTTCTGTTTCTTCTTCTTTTATCCATATTCCTTTTATATTTTTTTCCATTTTTATTGCCAGACCTAGAGCTTCAGACACTAAAGTGTATAACAGTGCTGACATTGGGCATCCTTGTCTGATTGATCTTGTTATTTTAAAATCTTCTGTTAAAAATCCATTCACTTTAACACAACTTCTAATATCTGTGTATATACATTTGATCCATTTTATAAAATTCTTACCAAATCCAAACTTCTCCATTACATTCATCAATTATTTATGCTCTACCCTATCGAACGCTTTTTCTAAATCTACACTTATAATATACCCCATTTCTTTTTTATCTCTCATATACCATATCAGATCTCTTATACTGTTAATAATGTCAGAGATATCTCTGTTTAAAACTGCATATGCTTGATTTGTTGTAATTATATTTGGTACCACTTTTTTCAATCTGTTTGCTAATACTTTAGTTAAAATTTTATAATCAGTATTCAGCATACTAAGTGGCCTGTAGTTTTTTAAATCTCCTCTATCTCCTTTTCTCTTGTATATTATTTTCACTACTCCTTTCTTCAAACTTTGTGTTAATTCACCATTCTTAAATACATCAACATATATTTCTTTGAGAATTGGACATGAACTATTTTTGAAAACTTTATAAAACTCATTCGGTAATCCATCTATTCCTGGACTTTTCCCATTTCTTAACTGGTCAATTGCTGTTTCTATTTCTGTCTCAGTAATATTATTCTCACACATTTCTCTGTCTTCCTTATTTACTTTAGCTTTTATTTTCTTTAATAAATATTCATCATCCTCTGCAATTAACTCATTTTCTGTAAACAAGTTTTTGTAAAATCTTCTAATTTATTTTAATATTCCTTCTGTGTCTTCCACTGTCTTCCCATCTTGTGTATTGATACTTTTAATTATATCTGCTTTCTGTCTATTTTTCTCTAATTCATAGAAATATTTAGTACTTCTTTCTCCTTCTATTATTTCTTTAGCTCTACTTCTTATTATAGCTCCCTTGCACCTTTCTTCCTCTATTTCCCTCATTTTTTCCTGCAGTTCTTTTATCTTATCAATGTTTTTCTCTCCCTCATTCATTTTTCTCATTTCTTCATCCCATTCTTTTTTAACTTTACTTTCTATCATTCTTTTAGCTCTCTGAACTTTTTTAGAAAAAATAATCGAGAACCTCTTTATTCTATTTTTCAGACAATCCCACCAAAATCCTCTTTCTTTTCCATACATCTCATCATTAACTCTATTGATTATTATACTTTCTATTTCTATTCTGTACATTTCCTTTTTTAAAAGTCCTGTATTTAACATCCATACTCCTTCTCCTTTTATAATCTCACTAAAATCCATTGTTATCCATAAAAAATCATGGTAACTTTCACTATAATTTTTATAAAATGCTTTTGGAACATAATGTAATTATTTTATGTTACATAAAAATAAATCTATTCTACTTTGCTTTAAGTCTCTTCCAACAATTTGTCTTCTTGAATAATCTCTTTTTAAACCGTTTCTCTCTCTCCACACATCAACCATGTCGTATTTTCTCGTTATATTATAAAGTTCATTCCTCCCTCTATCAACTCTAACAATCATAGAATCATCTATATCAATTCACTGCAACACTGTATTAAAATCACCTAAAATAAAAACATTTTCTTGTTTGTCCATTAACATATTCAAGCTTTTGTAAAATTCAAATTTTTATTTTTCTTCATTTGGTGCATGAATGTTGCACACTTTTATTTCTTTGCCTTTATATATTAATTTAACTATTATAATTCTACCATTCGTGTCTTTATATTCTACTTCATTTGCCTCAAAAACCCCTCTTTTGATTAATATCGCAACACCCCCCTTCCTCTCCAAATCACAATTCAGATACATTTCTCCATCCCATAATTTTCTTATTTCATCACTTATTGTTTCTCCCCAAAATGTTTCTTGTAAACATAATACATCACAATTTTTAGTCAAATATATTAATCTCTCCATTTTCTGGTATTTTGTTAGTCCTCTGACATTCAACGAAACAACACATAAAGAACTCATTAGTGATACAGTTTTCTTCTCTCCATTCTTTCCTTTTGTTCTTCTCTTCTTATCCTGTTTTTTTAAAACCTGTTCAATGTTTATGCTTGTATCTTTCAATCTAGATTTAATACATCTGTTCAAATGTCCTTTACTTTGCACTCCAAAGCTATTTTCCCCCATTTCAGCTTTTCTTACCTCAAACAATGTCTTTGTTTCTTTACCTTCAGTTCCGTCTTCTCCTTGTCCTTCATTGTCATCTTGTTCAATGTCCTCTGCATGCTCTCGTTTTTCAAGTAAATCATCCTTGTTTACACATTCATCCTCTGTGTAAGGTCTTTTCTCCATATCCATTCCATATTCTCCCCTCTTGCTCATTCCTGCATCCTCCTCTGTGTTGTTATCCTCCTTTCTCCCATCATTTTGTTTATCTTCACTGCTGTCATTTTGCCTTTGTGATTCATTTTGCTTTTCAACTGTAGTGTCTCCTATTTCCTCCTGTATATCCATTCCTTCTTCTTTGTATTCCTCTTCATCTGTCTCACAACTGCATCTCAGCATGGTCTTATTGCAGTCTTTATCTGTCTCACAACTGCATCTCAGCATGGTCTTATTGCAGCTTTGGCACCTCAGTTCTTTGCAGTCCCGCGCATAATGCCCCTGCACAAGACAATCTCTGCATGTAAAAAGAGGGCAATCCTTCTTCTCATGCTCTGTACTTGAACAGATTCTGCATGTCTTTACTTGATTATCATGTATCACTCTAAAGAATTGTGCTCCTTCCTCAGTCAAGAATTTTGCGTTGTATGGTAAAGATGTCACCTCTTGTGAAAATTTTACCCTCAAGAACCGTGTTCCATCTGCCACTGTTGTCCCAGGATAATATCTCCTTCTTACAGGGAGGATAGGAATTACACCCCAATCAACCAGTTTTTGAGTAATGTCTTCATCTTTAATGTAACTCAGCAAATTCAAAAAAGACACAATTTTTTCTGTTGCACACAACTTTCTAATTTCACATTTTTGTCCATTAATCATGATTCCATCCAACAAATCCTCACAATCCATCTCATTCTGCATAGTCATTTCAAATTCATTATTTGCTTTTCTCCGAAGTCCAATGAGTTTTCCGATTCCAGATTTATCTTCTACTGCTTTGATTATCATTATTATTGTTGTATTTTCAATGTCTTTCACATTTAAGGTCAATGTCGCTTCTTTCTTATATTCTCTTTGATATCTTGTTTGTTTTTTAAGTCTGTTTATCATCTCTTGTTGTTGTCAAAACGTAGATCTACTTTCATCATTTCCTTTTATACTTTCTGTACCTTTCGTTGTTTGCAGATCTCTCATTTTGTCTTGCTTGTTGGTATTCTTTACTTGCTTTCCTCTTGAAACTACAGTTGCCCATGATGTTTCTCCAATATCCTCATTTGTATTCTTTTCAGTCATTGTTGTAGTCCTTTCATGAACTTCATCATCCTCCATCTCATTCCATTTAGCTTGTCCGTGTCCTTGTACCATTACATCCGTCATATTTAAAATACCAAAACCCCAAACCCCAAACAGTAGACACTGTTTGGAGTTACAGTAAACTAATCTGTAAACTAAAAACTAAAACTTTTCAACACTTTCTTAAGTAATTCAAAATCAAAACAAAACAACACAAAAATTGGAAGAGCTCTCTCTTCCTACTACTGCAAACTCACTTCCTGTAGCTCTCTAGCGCCCTCAGAGTGGTATGGCCGTAAGCCTGGCACCTTAGACCACTCAGCCATTCTAACACATTTACGCAAGAATGTGAAGGGCAATTCTATAACTGGATTTGTTCAATTGGCCAAATAAATTATCCAAAATATATAAATTACTGTCTCATAATTCCTTCAAATTCTACTTCTAGTCTGTTCACTCTAAAAGATCCATTGTCAGAAGTGGGATTTGAAACCACGCCTCCATTTAGAGACCAGAAACCTCAGCAAATGAGAACGTTGATATGCTTTGCAGCTGGCCCCTTTGACCACTCAGCCATTCTGACATAATAATCCAAGGACGTAAAGGGCAACTCTATCATTGGAGTTGGTCAGATGGCAAAATAAAGGATCCAAAATATGTGTTTACTGTTTCATAATTACTTCCAATTCTACTTCTAGGTCTGTTCACTCTAAAAGAGCCGTTGTCAGAAGTGGGATTTGAACCCACACCTCCATTTGGAGACCAGAAACCTCAACAACTGAGAAGGTTGACAAGTCTTGAGTCTGGCGCCTTAGATCACTCGGCCATTCTGACATAATCAGGCAAGAATGTGAAGGGCAATTCTATCACTGGAGTTCGTCAGAAGCAAAATAAAGGATCCAAAATAAAGCATTTTCTGTCTCATAATTACTTAAAATTCTACTTCTAGTCTTGTCACTCTAAAATAGGCTTTGTCAGAAGTGGGATTTGAACCCACATTTCCATTTGGAGACTAGAAACCTATGCAAATGAAAAGGTTACTATGCCTTGAGTCTGGCCCCTTAGACCATTCAACTATTCTGACATGATCATTCAAGGACGTAAAGGGCAATTCTATCATTGGAGTTCGTCAGATGGCAAAATAAAGGATCCAAAATATGTATTTACTGTTTCATAATTGCTTCCAATTCTACTTCTAGTCTGTTCACTCTAAAAGAACCGTTGTCAAAAGGAGGAATTGAACGCACGCCTCCATTTGGAGACCAGAAACCTCAACAACTGAGAAGCTTGATAAACCTTCAGCCTGGCTGCTTAGACCACTCGGCCATTCTGACACATTTATGCAAGAATGTGAAGGGCAATTCTATAACTGGATTTGTTCAATTGGCCAAATAAAGGATCCAAAATATATCATTTACTGTCTCATAATTACTTCCAATTCTACTTCTAGTCTGTTCACACTAAAAGAGCCTTTATCAGAAGTGGGATTTGAACCCACGCCTCCATTTGGAGACCAGAAACCTCAACAACGGAGAAGATTAATAAACCTTGGGTGTCGCGCCTTAGAACGCTCGGCCATTCGGACATAATCATGCAACAATGTGAAAGGCAATTCTATCCCTGGAGTTGGTCAGATGGCAAAATAAAGGATCCAAAATATGCATTTACTGTTTCATAATTACTTCCAATTTTACTTCTAGTCTGTTCACTCTAAAAGAACTGTTGTCAAAAGGAGGAATTGAACCCACGCCTCCATTTGGAGACCAGAAACCTCAACAACTGATAAGAATGATAAACCTTCAGTCTGGCAGCTTAGACCACTCTGCCATTCTGACACATTTATGCAAGAATGTGAAGGGCAATTCTATAACTGGATTTGTTCAATTGGCCAAATAAAGGATCCGAAATATATCATTTACTGTCTCATAATTACTTCAGATTCTACTTCTAGTCTGGTCCCTCTAAAACAGCTTTTGTCAGAAGTGGGATTTGAACCCACGCCTCCATTTGGAGACTAGAAACCTCAACAACTGAGAAAGCTGCTATGTCTTGAGACTGGCGCCTTAGACCACTCGGCCATTCTGACACATTTATGCAAGAATGTGAAGGGCAATTCTATCACTGGAGTTGGTCAGCTGGCTAAATAAAGGATCCAAAATATGTATTTACTGTTTCATAATTACTTCCAATTCTACTTCTAGTCTGTTCACTCTAAAATAACCGTTGTCAGAAGAGGGATTTGAACCCACGCCTCCATTGGGAGACCAGAAATCTCAACAACTGAAAAGGTTGATAAATCCTGCGTCTGGTGCCTCAGACCGCTTGGCTATTCTGACATAATCAGGCAAGAATGTGAAGGGCTATTCTATCACTGGAGTTGGTCAGAAGCAAAACAAATTATCCAAAATATATAAATTACTGTCTCATAATTACTTCAAATTCTACTTCTAGGTCTGTTCACTCTAAAAGAGTCGCTGTCAGAAGTGGGATTTGAACCCACAAATCCATTTGGAGACCAGAAACCTCAACAACTGAGAAGGTTGATATGTCTTGAGTCTGGCGCCTTAGACCACTCGGCCATTCTGACACACTCACCCAAGAATGTGAAGGGCAATTCTATCACTGGAGTTGGTCAGATGGCAAAATAAAGGATCCAAAATATGTGTTTACTGTTTCATAATTACTTTCAATTCTTTTTCTAGTCTGTTCACTCTAAAAGAACTGTTGTCAGGAGTGGGATTTGAACCAAAGCCTCCATTTGGAGACCAGAAACCTCAACAACTGAGAA
>NW_015538252.1:0-1492 GCF_001515605.1 Sinocyclocheilus anshuiensis
CCCCATGAAATCAAAATTAAAGTTTTTTTGGGTGTTAATATCAATATGATAGTCTATAGGTTATCTATAAGACAGTGTGCTCCAAAACAGTGACAAAATTCGCATTTAGAAGATATAAGCATTCAAAGCTTGCAGTTCATCACTTCTGCCAAAACGGCTCAACGATATTTTTGATGTCACATCGTACTTCAGCTTCTCATCAAATTTTCTGTCCAATTAAATGCTCTCTAGAATCTGAAATGTCCCGCCCCCTACACTATAAATAGACGCTGAAACTGCGGCTGAAATAGGTCACTTGTTCACAGAATTGGTATTTTCTTTATGCTAAATGGCATGTAGTGCACTATATGGGGGATAAGGAATGATTCAGACAGTGTAAATATGCTTTCCATTGGGTCGAAAGAAGTCTGGTTTTGCATTGTGTCACGCACACTGTCTGCTCCTGTCCAGAGACACGATATCACGGAGCGAATCATATGCAAGTCGTGCATACCACAAAATATATCAGACGCATTTGAATTCTACAGAGAATGCTATATTTTATAGCGATTTGGATCAGATTAGGAGGAGAAACAGTTAGAAATGAGTAGAAGAGATAACACAGGTGCCCTGCACCAACATAAATGACACAATTTTCAAACTACACATTCTCAGCATCATTATAATCACTGTTTTGCTTTAGTAGCAGTTTCATATTGAATCTAAAGGGCTAATCTATTAGACTGTGGCTGTCATAAACTTACCGAGCTCAGCGGCTCTGGCTCAAGCTGTGACATTACAAATGAAATGCTATTGGCTATTTAAAAAGGGGGCAGGGCTGCTCGATATGTCCCGCCCCATCTTCCTGTTTCAGTTGAAATTACATCACCACATAGCATAATGCTGTGTGCTTTAAGGCACTTCAGTCAAACTTTAAGTTGGCGAGGTCCACAAAGTCTCTAGGCATTAAGGCATTGAGGGGAAACAGGAACTCGGTCAATTACCAAAACTATGGCAGGAGAACAGGAACAGAAAGAAACACAAACAAAAGTCCATATCCGTGACACCATGTACTCCACTGTCACTGTGGCGTTTTTCCCCTTCCTCTTGTTATCCCTAATTATCCTTTTGTGTTCACCGTCACACCTGCTGCTAGTTAGGTCCTCATTCTTCCCTTATTTTAGCTTGTCTCATGTTCAGTATTTTGTCAGATGGTTGTGGCATGCAAGTGTAGCACTATCCTCTTGACCTACTTTTGTTTTGTCAAGTCTTGTTGTGCCATGTTTTTTATGACTCCAAGTGCCATTTGTTTTTTACTTTTTCCCTGCACCCTCTCTCTCCTTCACACCCCAACAACGCTCCACCTCTTTTACCTGTGCTGGTGTTCTCGGATCTCCCCTGGCGTTCTCCCGATGGATGCTGATCTGGATGCTCAGTAGTACAGTCAGTAGTACAGTCTGGTGTGCACCTACCGTTGGATCATCTGGTTGAAATGAGAGATAGAGCTGTGTGT
>NW_015538253.1:0-269 GCF_001515605.1 Sinocyclocheilus anshuiensis
AATTAAAAGTTCTCTCCTGAACTGCACCTTCACTTCCATTTTTTTCTTTTCAGTCTGTTTATTTTGCCCTGATATCGATCTCTCTCATGACTTTAATGCTCAAGATTTAACAAAACTATACTTTCTAAATAGCCTACATGTCAAAATTAGTACATCACTACAGTATCTTTATAGAAAAATCCTAATACCTAACATGAGTCATGTTCTTCCCTTACAAAAATTAACCATGCTTTTATTATAGTAAAAGTACAGTAACCATGTTTTTTTTG
>NW_015538253.1:942-1389 GCF_001515605.1 Sinocyclocheilus anshuiensis
CATTATAATAGATAATAATGATGTCCTTTATACAGTATTTTGAGTGATGACTGATGAGCAATGGGCTACTGCTTCTTAACTAAGTAAACAAAGACAAAACTACAATAGCATATTTACAGATGAAACTGACCTGCACTTGAAACCCTGAACAGTAGTTGTGCTTCTCTGCTCCACCTGTGCGCTTCCACAGTCCTCTCCATTCTTTCTCTCACATTGATTACTCTGATCCAAACCGTTTGGCGGAGAGCGAGCGCGAGCCGAAGCATTGCCAGTCACGACTAACCCATTCATGATTTATTAGAGATTTAATTATTGAATGGCGAACTGGAATGGAAATAATCGCTTTAGTACATTCGGCAGGCAATTATACAATAATAATATTAAAATAGCGGGCCAAATCGGCTGCCAGGCCACCAGGAATTGTCCCGGTTCTCCCGATGGCCAGTC
>NW_015538253.1:1807-2115 GCF_001515605.1 Sinocyclocheilus anshuiensis
TTAATATTCACAGACACTAGTCCATATCGCGTTTTGATTCAAGTGTACTGACCTACTTTTGATTTATTCGTCCAAAATGTGGCATATTCCGTCCGCGTTAGACTATAGGAGTTTTTATGACTGGATTCTACGGACCAGTCTGTGTTTTACGCATCGCGGAAATTATAGGCCGTATGTCTCAGAGTACAGAGGCCTATTCAGTGCAATTTGGGAAATAAATTAAACCTGTATGTGGATGTGTGTAAATATTCAAATGTAATTCACTTTGTAATCTTTAACACTTTCATAAGTAACTGTAATTTAATTAC
>NW_015538254.1:0-170 GCF_001515605.1 Sinocyclocheilus anshuiensis
GGGGCTGCTGGGCGGGAGCAGCCCCAGCCGGGTACCAGCTCCTCAAATAGGGAGGTCCAAAAACAGAGCATTGCCTCTCGCGCTCCCCCGCAGTGGGACCGAGGACGGCGGCGCTCTAAGTCGGGGGCTTCTAAGGCGAGGCCCGATCTGAGGGTCGTGGCTCCGGCGGG
>NW_015538254.1:1827-2033 GCF_001515605.1 Sinocyclocheilus anshuiensis
GGAGCAGTCATGAGTGGCCACCCTGCCCGTGGTCTGTGGAGTGGTCGCCATCTCACGTGGCACATCAATTGCCTGGAGATGCTGGCCGTGTTTCGAGCCCTCAGACACTTTCTTCCAGACCTAAGAGATCGCCATATGTTGTTGCGCACCGACAACACAGTGGTGGTCTTTTATATCAACCACCAGGGAGGTCTACGTTCGCGCCC
>NW_015538255.1:0-1245 GCF_001515605.1 Sinocyclocheilus anshuiensis
CCTCATGTTCTTGTGGCATTGAATTAATAAAGCATAAAAAAAAAAGTCTCAATTCTTGCTGAAGCAGGTGAGTGAATGTTATTTTTTCCACATTTAAAATGCCTAAAAGTGTTAAAAATCTGTTGTATAGTATTGTACTAGTGACACATAGCCTAATGTTGAGAATGAAATGCTTAAGTAAATGACATGGCAGGGTCTCCGTCTATCTGTCTGTCTGTCTGTCTGTCTAATTAGCAATGTCCTATTATAATGTGATGTTAGTCTGTTTGTTTCATCGATCTATCTATTTATCTATCTATCTATCTGTCGATCTGTCTGTCAGTCCGTCCGTCCGTCCATCTATCTAAACTGCCTGTTTTTCTCTGTCGTTTTCTATCTTTAATATCTATCAAAACATTGTTTCTTTTCTCAGTTATACAAGATGTGGGCTTTAATTGAATGGACAGAGAATGACGCTTCGCTGGACATTGTAAAGAAAAAGGACATACTTCAAAAAGTAATTAATGAGGGAGATGTCCTTGATGTAAAATACGAAGATGAAAGCTCTCCAGCAATTATTTTGAAGCTGAGTGGTAAACAGATAATATTTCAGAATGTAAATACTTTATATATCAATGAGTGCATTATATTGTTGAGGCAAAGGAAATTCTCTTTTTTGTTGTTGTTGTTTAGAAAATAAAGACAGGCTGCTGAAACGTCTTCATCAGGTAGAGTCAGAGAGAAAGAAAAAAGATGAGGGCAAACTTCCTGACAAAAGACCAATAAAAAGGAAGGAAATATTTAGTCCAGAAAACAGTCCATCGCCAAGTCCAGAGAAGAGATGCAAAAGAGTAAAATCTTTCTTCCTGATAAATTATTTTAAAAAATATATATTGTTGCATAAAATGTTATTTATTTATTTACTTTTTAGGTTGACGAACCACAGAAGGACAAACTGTTGTTCAAAAAAATCCAAGAGAAAGCCAAAGAAAACAACGAACCGAATGAACTTAGAAGAGAAATCAAGGCCTTGAAAGCTGAAAATCAGGAACTAAAGGCACTAAAATTTAAATTACAAACAGGTAATTACATACGTTTCACTCATAAAAAATAAAAACACTTCCTTTTTATGTTTTTACTGATGTGAACTTTTGTGCTGTTGTTTTTTTCTCCCAATTTAGACATTATTAACAGATTTGAGGAGTTGTTGCCAAATAGAACCAGATCTGTTGCACAAACCTGTCCACCACCTGCATCTCCTAAACC
>NW_015538256.1:0-535 GCF_001515605.1 Sinocyclocheilus anshuiensis
CCTTTTACAACAGCATGACATGCGTATAGTAAACTAAAGACTTCAGTCATAATTTTCCTTCTATATTTGCATACATGATTCAGAATAATCTGGTAATGGTGAATTATTTTTTCCCAACCAACATAAAATAATTCCTTTTATTTTATTGTAGTAATATATTTAAATATTCAAATTAACAAGTTCCTTTACTATTGTAAAATGTCTATGGCTTTTGAATTAAAATTTCTTAAAATTAACTTGGTCACCCAATCTTGTTCTCATTAAACATTGCACTACACAAGTTATCTTTAATGAAAATTGCACTACACAAGTATCTTTTTAGTCAAGCCCAAATCTCTGAAACTCTGTAGTGGATTAACTTTCATACTGTGTCCCAGGGATAACAAGATACAAATTTTAGAAGTCTTCAGTTATTAAATATAAAGTTTTAAGCACGTGCAATCATTTTATTCATCTGTTTAGACAAGTCATTAAATAATAAATTTATATTTTATTTCAATTAATCTATTATTATTTCAATAATCTGCAAAGTCCA
>NW_015538257.1:0-869 GCF_001515605.1 Sinocyclocheilus anshuiensis
TTATGTATGCCCTTTTAAAATAGGAACTACAGTAGCATATTTACACCTGGGTATCAAATAACAGATTATACTATTTTTTTAGTACATACCTTCAAGCTCAAGTAGGAAATCTTGAAAGAATTCCATGATTTTTGACTCTTTCACTTGTTTAATCGAACCACTTGGGCTCATCTCTGGGGCCAGGTGGGATAAAATGTAATGGGAGTCAACCTAAACATCAAAAAGAAAAGTATAAAAATGGATATTTGTAATTTGTGCCATACAAAAAAAAGTCATGCTTAAAACAGTATTACTACGTACTTTGTCGTCGTATCCTATGACGAAGAGATCATGACACTCCTGTGGCTTTCTCTGCATGACTTTGATAAGATCATATATCTCAAGGCCCTCGCACAGTTGTTGCAGCATTGGGATGCGTTTTGTTGTGATATGTAGAGCAAGAGCTCTGGCAAAACAAAAATAAAGACCAAAAAAATTCAAAAGCTTTATATTTAAAAGCAGGGCATTCAAAATTCCAACGCAGATATTACAAGTTATTTGTATAATTAAAATGAATTCCTTAAATAACTACTATAATGTACGAGTGTATATGTAAAAAGACTCTTTTGGATGTTATTTCGTTCTTGGGCTGGTTGCTTTTGCGTTTTAGCGACGAATTATAGTTCCTATCAAACAAGTCTATAATTACAAGTGTGCTATTGCTCAATTTCATCTGCTTCAAATGTACCATATTACAACTCATCATGCATTGTACTAATATTAAAAGTTGCTACTTGTGTTAATGAACAAACAACTATTTTTTTCTCATTGCTGACTTACCTTAATTAATATGCTCTCCTTGTGGTCAACATTGACTGGTCCAGTGTAGC
>NW_015538258.1:0-555 GCF_001515605.1 Sinocyclocheilus anshuiensis
GTTAACACTGTCGTCGAGAGGTTTCAGGAGGCGAGGAAGCAAGCGCCGTGTTTCAATGGTTCCTCCCTCGTCGCTCCCAGGCCCATGGGGCTGCTGAGCGGGAGCAGCCCCAGCCGTCAAGCTCCTCATACCGCCAGTCACAAAGACAGAGCGTTGCAACCCGCACCCCTCCGCAAAAAGAACAGGGGTCGGGCCGACGCTCTCAGTCGGGGTCTTCTAGACCGAAGATGGATCTGCGGACCGTTATTTTGTCGAAGAGGACCTCGACTAAGCGGTCCTGACGCCAACATCGTCAGGCCCCTGAGGGCAGCCCCACCTGGGGAGGAAAGGATAACACCTCAGTATACGGTGCCCGATCCTCCTCAGTGCCCTCACAGAGAGTCACTGATACCCCTGCCACCCTCGGTGCTTCAGGGCTCAGTGACCTCCAACGAGCGAAATTCCCAGCTGCCGCTCGGCGACAGTACGGTACGGGAGTCCTCGCCCCCTCGAGTGAGGGTGCTACAGCAGTCAGGTCGGTCGTTCCCTGCCGGTCATCCGCTTCAGGGCACCGAA
>NW_015538258.1:920-1203 GCF_001515605.1 Sinocyclocheilus anshuiensis
CGAAGAAGGATGGGGGGGTTGCGTCCGATCTTAGATCTCCGTCTTCTGAACCGCGCTATCAAACGGCTTCGGTTCAAGATGCTCACTATCAAGCAGATAGTATCTCAAAGACTATCGTTTGTTACGATAGATCTCAAAGACGCTTATTTCCATGTTTCCATCCTCCCTCAACACTGGAAGTGCCCGAGGTTTCCTTTCGGGGACGAAGCATACCAATATCGAGTTCTTCCCTTCGGCTTGTCACTCTCACCCCACACTTTCACGAAGTGTGTGGATGCTGCTC
>NW_015538259.1:0-30426 GCF_001515605.1 Sinocyclocheilus anshuiensis
TTTCCTATAATATTACCGTCCTATCACAGCTGGGCAAGGGAAAAGGTAAATTGCAAGCGTGCCATTTTAAATAAACAAGAAACATGCAAAAAAAAAAAAAAATGTAAAGGTCTGGTTTGTTTGAAAACACGTTTTACATTTTGCATTCTTTTTTTAGACCTACCCAGGAGGTTTTGGAGAGAGTGATCGAACATGTCAAAGAGAGAGACAGACAGAGAAAGAGAGAGAAGGTGCAGTGGTATAGTGCATCTGTTTTGACAGCCTCTGCTATACGCCACATAAGTTTGTTAGTCAAAGTGAACAGCGATGAACGTCCAATGAGAACGCAGAAAATCACTTCTGTTCCACTATCCAATATTTCTATTCCCACTTTTAAAAAGCCCATAGGTTTCATCTCATTCACTGTAATATTCTCAACGTCACCAATCGATATTTTCCATTCCACTAAGCCTGCTGTCCACGACAGTGTGCTGGAGCTGAATGCAAGTATCCTTAGCTTTTACAGCAGGAGTAACCCATAATGGAATTTTAAGAAGTCTGATACGCTTACTGCGAATTTCAGTCGCCGGATTGTTTTAAAATAGCGTATTTAGTTATGTTTTTCGAGAGGTATTGAGTTATTACAAACGCCGAACAAAACAAAAAAACAGATTTTTTTCCTTGGGAAAAAAGGTTAGAACTGAAAAAAGTTTAAACAATCTCTGGTCAAGTTTAGAGTAGGCTATCACAGAAATTAAACAGATAGAAGAATTTTACAAATAACACTGGCATTAATAGTAATAATAATAGTAATGATAATATAATAATAATGATATTAGTGTTTTGCACAATACCTAAATTATACAAAAACTATTTTATCGATAAATTAATTACAATTGAGATGTTTTAAAATCCAATACCTCAATAAACCAAAATATGAAGTTTGCAAAAAATTTGACCGCTGTCACCAAAACAACAAAACGGCATTCACAACGCAGTCGTGATATCAGCTGTGTCTTTAGATTACCCATTCATGATGTCTATGGGGAACAGATGGACCATCAATTGAGTTCTGTCCACAGCATCAGAGATTGATTTTGTACTTGCTTTTAATTTTACCATAATTAATTAGATTATTACAAGTGTTATATTGATCTTCGCATTTACACCCAAAATAGAAAAGTGAATTAGCATATGATCTATGTTTTCAATTAACCGAACATCATAAACAACAACGACAACAACAGTAGCCTAATATTAATAACAACAACGACAGTACTAGTAGTAATAATAATAATAACGTTGGAAATATTCATTTATGTAATGTTAATATTGCCATAAAACTATGCAATCGCAAAAAGGCTGATGTTAGGGGGAAATTAATATTTGAATGATTCAATGGGAGATCCCGTAGTAATACTATTATGGATTACAGTGAGCAGTTATGTCAACACACGGGCCCAGCTAATAACATCGTATAATAGCATAATCCCAGCGTGAATCAGTTGCCACTTTAAATGTACAGATTTACAAGGCAAATGCCAGACTTTTCAGCACGCAAAGAACTACCGTAAGAGCAGACTTGCAACATTATAGGGCGGTCAATAAAGGTTAGTCGCTGGTCAAGTAGTTTGCGTTTATAAAGTAGGCTACACCTACTGTATGTTCTTACCTGAGCTGACGGCGACTCATCCCTACCACTAGAAAATAAACACTCGCACTGTTTGGCGAGACGAAAAGAGAGCCCTGCGCTTACCTGATCGACCAGAGCTGTGAGCCATGGCTTTTCCCTGTCTAATGGTCCGTTTCGTCGATGCAGCCCACTAGATCTGTCCGGCCTCCTGCGTTCCCTCCTCGGCTGGGCGTCCAGCCTCTCCCCGCTGCTTTTCACAACCTTTGACCGATCATCCAAAACTAAACGGTTTAGACGACAAAAAAAAAAGGAGAGCAACCTCTGCTCCACTGAACTAGATTGATAAAGCAGGGAAAATAGCAATCAAAGCAAATAAAGCGTTGCAGGTGTTATATAAAAAGAATAAAACTTGTCTGCTGGAAGTAAAAGGGGACTGAGAATATGGACATATGCTAAGATCCGCACGCAAGCGTTTACGTGTATGGGAGACTCAAAGGTAGGACTTGTACCGATGAATATTCATGATCATTTGAAAATAAATCTATATGCTTATGTGTGCACTTATCAATCTTAAAATCTTCTGATCGTGAACTTGTATGAAGTTTGCTCAGAAGTTCGCGTAACGGCTGCGTGAATGGTTGTGATAACTGATTCGTGCTGCTCATTGGCTGAACTTTAAAGTGAACCTGTTCTCAGTAGGAGGGTCTAACTAAATAAACGAGCTAATACGGAATTTGGAATTATGTTAATATGTTACGAAATCAGATTAAGTACATGTTGTTATATTAAACAGTTCTGACATGTTTTGTTACTTTGTTACGTGTTTATAAGCGCTCGATTTTTTTTTTGTGGGAGGGGGTTGGTGGTTTATATATATAGGCTATATTAAAAATGTACTAAATGTGGGAAATGTAACATTGATACTATGTTGCTGAATAGTTACCTTGATGTTGCATATTTAATTACCAGGTTAATGCAATTAATGCCTGATGACATATACATTTATTACTGTACAGAATATGCAGTTGCCCAGTCACATCACCGTTTCATAAGGCTTCGGGTTAAGAGACTATAGCAACCTTATAGCACAGTAATCCTTATCCCACCCGCCTCACCAGCCGGCAGAAAAAAAAGGGAAGGCCAAACTTTTCAGTTGAGCAGTCAAAGGTGTGCTCCCTCCTGTCACGGAAACAAGCCAATACTCATTTATTGGGGAAGATATTTGGTTGTATTTTAAACCAATGTAACGTTTCCTCTTTAGCACTATAATAATACTGCAGTTCGAAGCCTACATCATTTGCAGTTTTGTTGTAATTCTAAATATCTTTTTGTATTAAACATCAGTTTAAAAAAAAAAAATCAGATTATAGCCTATTATTTTAATGCCAGTTCAAGTGAAAATCGTAAAAAAAAAAAAAAAATCTAGGGCAACAACGCATGGATAACTTTCAAAGTTTAAAATAACATTTGTCGCTGAGGGATTCGATTTATAAAAAGAATCTTGAGAATGTCAAGTCTGTACCTTTGTTAAGGCTGAATTAAACCACAACCAGTCCTGCATTTCTGTCGCTGGTTTAATTTCTTAGAGACATTATAATAGTTACACGTCTCTGTCACTAGTAATTACCATTAAGGACAATTAAATTAGTCTGATTTAGGGCATTGCACATGTAACAAGGCGTCCACCCATGTTTTAATGAAGTCGATTTATTCGGCCCTCTCTGACTTCAGTAACCACAATTCTGACGTTTTGGATCCCTAAACTCTGACAACAGCAGGTTCACACAAAATGTTTGTTAACTAGGCGAAGTTGAGGCCATAATAATTTAATGTACAGTTTTACGGCTTTACCACGCTCTGTCGTACTTTTAGATATTGTAGGCTAATACTGCATATTTGCAAGTTACTTGTCTGTTAATGTTCCAGTTAGTAGACTTTATCATCCCATTCCTCTCTTCTCTTCGCGATTGCTGGCGTTTCCACTCATCCGCTCTACTTATATGTGCATTTGTGATGGGCTAAGCTATACATGCATCTGCATCGAACATTTGAACCATATTGCTCACAACATAATTCCATGCCATTTTGCTACTTTAATGTACTGAAGCCTTGAGTGGCCGCGCGACTGTTCTCCTCGCATAGTTGGCGTTTTGCAATAAACCACATCTATGGTTTTTATGTCGAATCAGATGAATAGTCGTATTATTCGTTGTAAGAATCATTCAATGCACAGCTGATCTACAGAAATAAATACATTATTTTATCACATAGATTTTATTATGTAGTTTAGCCGTAGATGCAATTATGTTAAACTGTTGTAGCCTATTTATTTTAGTAACTTGATCAGTTATTATTTAAGGATAATACAGCTTATGAGCTTTCTTTCTTTCTTTCTTTCTTTCTTTCTTTCTTTCTTTCTTTCTTTTATTGTTTAATTCATTTATGTTTGTGTAACTCAAAACATAATAATAATAATAATTTTTTTTTTTTAAATGTGAATCATTTTATATGTAAAAATATTTCTTGGTCTTTTATATATATATATGTCTTATATATATCTTCTTGGTCCCGATATATATGTGGAACACAAAACATTTAATAATAATAATAATAATAATTGAAAATGTCTCTTTTTTTTTTGTCCATACAATGTAAAAATAACGTACCTCTAAAATAAAATGTATCTAATGTATGCATCTAATATATCTCTTGGTCCTTTCAATATATAATATACACTTATTGAGATTAATTTAACTTCTTTCGTGTGGAGAAGAAAATCAGATGGGTTTGGCACGACATAACGGTGAGTCAATGATGGCAGTTTTTGTTGATTTATTTTGGGTGAACTATCCCTTTTTAAAAATATTTAGTTTGAACAAAATGTTATGAAGGTTTTGCATTATGGGCAAATTACATTTCTCAAAATCAGACATGGTGACAGAGTCAGCAAAATGTAACCTGGCATACCGGTGAAGGGCATTAAACACAGTAGTAAGAGACAAGAAATAGTGTAGGAAAAAGTAGAAAATTCTCCCTGCGGAAATCTGGACGCTTTTGTGAAATCTGGTCCCCACAACAGCGAGCCCCATCAACTCATCTCCCCTTGCCAGCTTTTCATATTTAAAGTTAGTACGGGTTTAATTACCAAATGATGACAGTGTCATATGGTGCCATGATGGCACAGGATATGTGCGAGACACTGACTGACAGTGGGAAGCTGGAAAGCAAAACGGGGGAGAAAAAAATAGCTGAGACAGTAAAACATCTGTAATTTGCAATTCACTGGTGTTCAGTGGTTGCTCATGGATTAAAGATTAAAAACTATTGTCTAGCAGATGGAAGAGAGAGAGAGAAAGAGAGAGAAACATGGAGGGAGGGGGAGCTTCTAAGCAGCCCATTTACATTTGTATATAAGCAGCACTGTTAGGATAATCACATGGAAAAAATAAGCTGTCTCCATCACACACCCAAGGCAATCCTCCATTAGCCCCATCTCCAGATGCAGATGCTTCTGTTTTCAGATCGATTTGTGGTGACAGCATGTTGCCCTCTGTAACAGCTTGGCATATAGTTTGATGCAAGTACAGAGATAATCTTTTAGATATTGTCTGAAAGACGCCACGGTGCTAAATGCTAAATGCAACCATCTACACTCTTAGAAATAAAGGTTCTTTAATGGCATTGATGGTTAAAATCCAGAGAACCTTTCTAAGGTTCCTTACAGTGGAGGAATATTAACATGTTCTTCACTCTAAGAAAAAAATGGTTGTTTTAAGAACTGTTCAATAAAAGATTTTGGGAAACCAAAAATGGTTCTTCTATGACACTGATACAAAAAAACCTTTACATTTAAGAGTGTACAGTATAAAAATGTCCTAGAATATGCAACACTTGTACTCACCGTGTTTGGTTGACCAGTGTCTAGAATAAAACGCTTTTTTTTTCTCTGTTGATGATTGAAGACAGCAGCTACACCTGATCTGTTTGCAATTGTAATTAATTAGTGTTTTGTTAGTCTTGCTGTGCCTTGGCAAATTACATTTCTCAAAATCAGACATGGTGACAGAGTCAGCAAAATGTAACCTGGCATACCGGTGAAGGGCATTAAACACAGTAGTAAGAGACAAGAAATAGTGTAGGAAAAAGTAGAAAATTCTCCCTGCGGAAATCTGGACGCTTTTGTGAAATCTGGTCCCCACAACAGCGAGCCCCATCAACTCATCTCCCCTTGCCAGCTTTTCATATTTAAAGTTAGTACGGGTTTAATTACCAAATGATGACAGTGTCATATGGTGCCATGATGGCACAGGATATGTGCGAGACACTGACTGACAGTGGGAAGCTGGAAAGCAAAACGGGGGAGAAAAAAATAGCTGAGACAGTAAAACATCTGTAATTTGCAATTCACTGGTGTTCAGTGGTTGCTCATGGATTAAAGATTAAAAACTATTGTCTAGCAGATGGAAGAGAGAGAGAGAAAGAGAGAGAAACATGGAGGGAGGGGGAGCTTCTAAGCAGCCCATTTACATTTGTATATAAGCAGCACTGTTAGGATAATCACATGGAAAAAATAAGCTGTCTCCATCACACACCCAAGGCAATCCTCCATTAGCCCCATCTCCAGATGCAGATGCTTCTGTTTTCAGATCGATTTGTGGTGACAGCATGTTGCCCTCTGTAACAGCTTGGCATATAGTTTGATGCAAGTACAGAGATAATCTTTTAGATATTGTCTGAAAGACGCCACGGTGCTAAATGCTAAATGCAACCATCTACACTCTTAGAAATAAAGGTTCTTTAATGGCATTGATGGTTAAAATCCAGAGAACCTTTCTAAGGTTCCTTACAGTGGAGGAATATTAACATGTTCTTCACTCTAAGAAAAAAATGGTTGTTTTAAGAACTGTTCAATAAAAGATTTTGGGAAACCAAAAATGGTTCTTCTATGACACTGATACAAAAAAACCTTTACATTTAAGAGTGTACAGTATAAAAATGTCCTAGAATATGCAACACTTGTACTCACCGTGTTTGGTTGACCAGTGTCTAGAATAAAACGCTTTTTTTTTCTCTGTTGATGATTGAAGACAGCAGCTACACCTGATCTGTTTGCAATTGTAATTAATTAGTGTTTTGTTAGTCTTGCTGTGCCTTAATTAGTTAGCACTGCCCAGTAGAGAGAATGAGAGGCAGTACCTGCTACACAGCAAATAATTATTCGAAACGGCTATGCTGTGAAGTTGACCCTACTTTGATATGCTCGTAAGGTTCCTTTGATGCATTCGGGTGTACAGGGGAATGGGCAGCCTATTGAAGCATGGCAGAACACCTGAGAGTTGTTTTCTGGACTCTGGGAGGTCACCTGACACCAGTGCTCTGGAGAAGGTGCACCGCACTGGATTTCACGTGAGTTAAAGGACCTCTTCAATAAAACATCACCGGCTTTCAATGGTGCACGCTTGAGCTGCTTGTGTAATTGACTTTTTGACTTTTTTCGGATTTGCATGGACTCTCCAAAAGTAGCTCACCTGGCAAGTATCGCTCTGCTCCGAAATTACAGTAGGGCTGTGTTATATTACAAATAATAAGCACTCTCCACTGACCACAGCTACTCATACCGTCTTAATTTAGACTCACCTCTTAGACAAGCTATAGTAAATGAGAGCCTTTAGATATCCATACATTTCCAATAAAAAAATTCTGTCATTATTTACTTTTATGTACATAGAACATTAGACCCCAATGACTTTCAATGTATGAACACAAAACACTGAGACATTTTTCTCAAAATATCTTCTTGTATGTTCCACAGATGAAAAGATCTTACAGCTTTGGAATGATCTGAGAGTGAATAAATTATGAAAGAATTTTCATGTCTGGGTGAACTATCACTTTAATATATTTTAATAGCTGTAAAGGCCTCTCAGATGAAATATGAGATTGGAAAATACTGTCTCTCTCTTTGTTCTGTAGGTGCAAACCATTTTAGCCATCTTAGGAGTGAGGAGACGAATCATTTCTGTTCTGAATGGATGATTCGGAGCCAGAGGTGAATCATACAGGGGTTTGTTTGTATCTGTGCCTCTGATCCCCCTCTGATAGCCCCTACACCGCACAACATCTGTCACGCCGCATGCCACAATCGCTCACGTAGAGCTTTAGGTGATGCTGGTGTATGGTTATTCCTGCCACTCGGTCCACATGGGCATCCCCAATGCCAGCGCTCATTAGCAGGCAGGTGGCGTTAGAGATTCGACTGGGGCCGAGACGAGGAATAGAACCTGGCAAGCCGGGTTGTACGTCCGCATCGGGTAATCCCCGCCAGATTGCCAGGATATCAGAAGTGACATCACAAAGCCAACAAAAATTAGCATCCCTAATGGTCTGTCAGGCCAAACATTATTCTTCATGATGAGAAGCAGTCATGCCTGCCCAGGGCTCCTGATGATTTGGCCAAAAGCAGTGGAGGCCCCTAAGCTCTCAGCTCCAGACAAAACCAACAGGCTCTATTCTCCAACCATTGAAGACCGGTTCTACTCTACTGCAAAGGAAGTTCCTGAGGAAAATCCTTGGCATATTCCCATCATACTGCTGATGCCTTCAGATTCTAGAAGATCCTTGGAAATTACTTGCCTGAATGGAAAGGAAGAGACTCTCACCTGGTGCTTGATAACCGGTGAAAAACACCTTGACTAGATTTAGAAGCTAAAACCAAGAAAGATCAATGAGAGGAGAGGGGGAGAGTGGCAGATTTAATTAATTACTGCATATTAGAATGTTTGTTTACAAAAGTGAACAGTTACAAGGGGCCTGATGTTAATTAATTGAAAACGTACTTCCCCCTGTCCCTGCCTCTCGTCTGCACTAGACGTGGTTGTTTCATGGCAGGTAAGCCTACGTCTCATTGGATTTCCATCAATTGCTCAAAGGTGTGTTTGAAAACAAAGATGCATGGTACGCAAATTAGCCTGAATGTTAACATGATTGCATATTGAGAAATCTAATTAGTATTCAAGGGAATCAAAAGGGAAGAGCTGCATGATGTTGTGATAATGCATATCTAAGAGGAAAGTTTCACCATTTTCCACCTAAACCATATTTGCTTTTTCTTTCTCAATTGTATTTAAAAGTAACTTAACATATCTGTAAATTGTCTCTGTGAAGATGACTTTATTTCCCCAACAATGTCACAGTGGTTGCATGTCTGTGTGTTTTCAGCTGTGGTCAGGAAGGTCTCTCGAGGGCCCCCTCCAGGACAATGATGTATTTAAGTCCCCTAAGAGGTCAGATGGACTCTGTCCAGAACATCACCTGCAATCAATAGTGTTGGTAAACCAGGCTCAACTGAGTGGCCATGAAGACTCCCCTTATAAACTCGCTCACAGAGAGGCCGGCATGGCCCATTGCTTTGCTAAAACCGCAACCAACATTCTGACACACACATACACACACACACACACACACACACACACACACACACACACGCAACACATGCCACCACCCTGAAAACAAGTGTTGATGACAAAGAGAAGAAAAATAACAGCACCTCAGCGGTAAGTGGAGAGCCTCCAGGTGATGAAATCCTCTCTAAAGTGACACAAAATTGAGGCAAATTGACAGCCATGTGAATGTGTATATAAATGCTAGTGTGTGGCACTGCTGTGGAGCAATGAGTTGACTGGAGTGATAGCTGGGATTTTATTTAATTTTATTTTTTTAAATAACTGAATATTGAGATTTAATCAGCTATTATAATCAACAAAAATTAAAACTAAAATCATTTTAAAACATTTTAGTTTCATGAAATACATTTATGAAATAAAAATAGTAAAATAATGAAATTCATGAAATAAATATTATTTTATTTAATGTTTATTTTATTGTAGCTAGCTGCAACATGGGCCAAGGCATTCGTTCTTTTCTTTTTTTAGTTACTAAAATAACTTAAACTAAAATGAAATTAATATTACAAAATTACTAAAAAAATACTAAGACTTTAACTAAAATTAAAATTAAAACGAAAAATATAAAAAGCTAATTCAAAATATTAATTATTATTAAAACTATAATGGTATAGCAATAATAGTAAAATAACACTGATTCAAATTCATTATTCTTATTTCACTAAAACTGCATAAATGTATACTAGCATTATTCCTGTAAGTCATTATTCTTGCTCTGTCACAAAAAAATGTGTATACATGTACATTTGCACTATTTCTCAGTCATTATTCTTTCTATTTTGCTAAAAAAAATACATAGATGTTTATTAGTATAATTTCTGTCAGTCTGATAAATGAGAAAAAAATATCAATAAACAATTAGTTGCATTGTTAAAAAGTTGAAAAAGAACTTTCTTATAGAATAGTTTTTACAGTTTTTCATTATTGGTTATTTTTATAAATATCAATTTTGCCTGATTATGATCATTAATTTTTCAACTTTTTGCATTTTTATTTCCCAGCCATACTCTTTGTATTCAGCATCACTCTGTCATAGCAAAGGTTGCACATTCTCCTTAACGCACAGGTGAATTGGGTGCACTGCTTCAATCAAGGCTTCACTTTTGGGTTTGAGAGTCATCTGAGCCCAGACAACAAAAGCAAACGCTACAGTGAGTGTCTCTACTGTAAGTGGCTTTTGAAGAATTGGCACAGTCATCTGGCGAACACCTCACATCTCTCACAAACAAATGAAGGCCTGGCGCTTCAAAGTGAGATTGATATCTCTCTCTGAACTTCAACTAGAATATTCTGAATATTGAGAGAGGTGCACTCCCCCACGGGACCGCCGAGGTGCCTCTCTCCTCCCTCGTTCCGCCAAAGGGGGAAAAAGATTCCATGTTCATCAATATTCACTCATTCATCGTGAGCCATGGCAGCTGAAATTTGGACTACTATTGCTGAATGGATGACCCAGGGATCCACTTTGTTGCCATGAGGTTGTCTGCAATTGAGATTTAGGGTTAAAACAGAACAATACACAATTTTTATGAAATTCAGACTCGTCTACATATTTTACATTGTGACAGAAAACTTTTCAATTTGCTCTGCAAGTTCTTAAGATTACCCATCCATTTAATAAGCCTAGAATAGATGTATCTACCTTGTTCTGCTTTCTGACTGTTTGCCAAATATTAAATTGTTTTTTTCCGTTTCACTTTTTACTTGGAAATATTTTTCAAATAAAATAAAGGAAACTACTGCTAAAGATGGTTGCCATAAATCAATATGTATTGCTGAATTCTCGCACATTATTTAAGCTACTGTACTGAATTATTGATATTAAACTGAATTTGCAAAAAGTTAAAATGTCTTAAATGTCTTTGCAGTTGCAGTGTGCACAGAGAATGTAATATGTATTGTACATGAAAATGCTTTAAAAAAACATTTGGGTTTACTGTAAAACATCCACAAGGAAAATTAATTTTAATACAGACAAAATGCACTGCCATTCAGGTTTGCTTCTCTGTTAGTATCTCCACAGCTGTATGTCTCTATTAGTGTATCTTTCCGAGAACTCCTTAGTAGCCAAATGAAGAGGCAAACACAGATGATGATGATGGTGGTGGTCATGATATAGATCGCTGAACCACTTTGAGAGGAATACCAGTTCAAGGTGAGAATATCTTTTTATTTAGAATTTGTCCCGCTCCATTTGTTCCCACTACAAGGCTGTGTGAAAACAATCATATGTAAACAACATCCCAGATAGCGAATATATGTTATAAATATGTTCTTTTGTCAACATTCCCATTAAGTTACGAAAACATTATTTCTGAATGTTCTCTTAATGTTCAAAATGTCCAGTTTTTTAAACATTTTAAAAACATTTTTTCTTGGTCATGCAAACATTAAGGAAACGTTCCATTTATTTTGCAAACATTATGGGAACATTACTTTTGAATGTTGTCTTGAACATTCTGAAACAAATAGTAAGTACATTAATAACATTTAATATCGTCAAGACCAGATAACTTTGAACAAATGTTCTATTAATTTGACTTGGAAGATCATTTGTTCAACACTTTGAAAGAATCTTGCCAGAATGTTAGCCAAGGCTCTGAGAATGTTCACTGTTAGCTGGGAAATAGGACTACTGTAATACAAGAGTATACTGCAAAAGGAGTGCCTTAATATTGTGTTGATTGTGATATAATTTGTACTATGAAGCACTGAAGTAACGTTGTGTGGTTTTGTTAATATATAAATCTATTTATTGTTACAGACTCAACCACAAAAGCCACAATCATACGAATCCCACCTCCAGGTAAACCACCACATTTTAAATTCCAGGTAAATGTTAATGTGAAAATTACTATGCTGTCACTGTGAAATGTACTAATTAATCACCATAATAAATGCATATATTTTCTATGGCGGAAATTTCCCTGAATGCAATCTCTGCATGCATGCATGCTACAATCTTCGAAACGCACAACAAAAACTACTCCATAATGATCTCCCCTCAGAGGTAAATCAATGATTGCAGAGCTACAAAAGAGTGTTTTGTCCTAAAATGGTAATTAGCACGGGTCTTGACCTCCCTCATGGCATCTCTCAGTCGCCCATCTGAGAGCCAGGGCATGTCCAGAGCTGACACTTAATGACGCTAACATTACACACTCGCTGAACATTGTCGGGCTTTTGTCTTCATTCACATCGAAATGAAGTTCTTGGGGCCCACGTTTATCAATCATGGTGGGGCTCCAGCTGTTCGCCAGTCTTTGGTCTGATTTCAACAGCCGCGCTTACAAATTGTCTCTGAATAGTGTGGAGCTCTGCCTCCCCACCCTTCCACCCCCTTTTTGTCACTGTCTCCTGACAAATGTTCCACTGCAGCTTTTCCCAGACATGGCCGACCCTACCTTCTGCTCCTCGCCATTCAGAGGGGGGTTCTGGCCTCATGTTCCTCTCACAAGATGATCATGGTAGTCTGCAGTGGTAACCATTCAGACTGTTACTTAAATGCTTAATGTTGTATTGGGTATCAAGAATGGCATTGAAAGAGAACATAAAAAAGCCCATTTGATGGAGATACTCAAAATGAAGTATTCGTAATAGCCTTCTGATGCATTAATAAGATGTGTTTGTGATATCTCTCTACTACTTTCTAGATCTCCTGCTACCTGACGTTCATCAAACATTTCTCTTGAGAAACTTAAAACAATAGAAAACAAAAATCAACATGGGTGAAGAGATGCGGCTGTCTCAGAGGGATGAATGACTGATACAGTTTCTCTTTCACTGTGCTTTGAAAAGTGAAATAATTAAGATAGATGGGCAGATGAATTAGTTGTCTTCTAAGGTCAAACGCTGATTGCCTTATTACTCTATTACTCCACTGTTGTGAAACTGTTATCGCTGACACTTTTTCATGATATTCTTTACATCCACAAAAGAGAAGGAATGAGTGAAGGAGTGAGAGAGATACAAATTGATTGTTTGGTGGCCAAATCAGTCATAGTCATCTTGGGTGGAAGGATTAATGGGTCTGATGGCTGTTGCAGGTTCAGGCAGGGAGACGGGCAGAAAACAAGAGAAATTGGTTTGGGCCCCCAGGAGCTGAATCGATGTGAGTAGCATGTAAGCAGTGCACTGTTGTTTTGTGTGTGTGGAATGAGAGAGAGAGAGAGATGTAAGGCTATGACTTATTTGTTTTTAATGAACATACAATTCTTCTGGATAACACTGGATCAATATTTTGGGCTTAATGCAAGTTAAGCTCAGTAAAAAGCATTTGTGATAACAATAGAAATTAATTTCCACTTTAGTCACAATGTTGATTACCATGAAAATGAATTTCCAGTTGTCCCTCTTTTGTTAAATTTATATTTATAAAACACTGATTGCCTTGTGACTCTATTACTCCATTGTTGTGAAAGTGTTACCTGACATCCATCAAGCATTTCTCTTGAGTTTGGCAGGTGAAACAAAACAAGAGAAAACAAAAATCAACATAGGTAAATATAATATAATATAATATAATATAATATAATATAATATAATATAATATCAAGGTTATGTTGAAGCATTACAGTGGAAGGAAAGGGGGTATTATTTTATTTAAAAGCAAAAATGTGAAGCTTAATAAAAAAATCCTCTGTTGAAATTTGTGTATTATTTGAGCTGTGAAATATTTAATTTTATGGCTACTTTAGGTTCTTAGGTGTTACACTGTTGTGGTGATGAAATTGTATAATTACACAGAAAATGTTAGTAACCTATTTTTCACATTAAAATCATGAATGCACATTTATGCTATGTGGCAATATTATTGAAATTTAATATTTACGGATTGGGATCCACTTTCTCACTTTTTCAAGAAAAGGAGGAACAAATTCAAATGATTTTTTGTGGTAATCAACATTTTGCCATAAATGCTGTCTATGAACGTAACTTGTATTAAACCCATAATATTTCTTAGAATTGAGTATTGAATATTAAATTTGTGGAATATAACATATTTTAAAATATTTTTTGGATTATATCCCTGATTCTGATGTGTTTTTCTGAGTTCCAGGTTTCCTCCTGAAATGGGCCCAAGGAGGTCAGCAGCTGTGACAAAAATCAAAATCCATTTTCTGTGGCCAAATGTAATGAGGACCAAATGGTGGATGTTCCATTCATCTCTCCGGCCTGTCTGCGCACTCTTAGGCCACAGGCAGCAGGCTTGTGAAGGCAAGTGTGAAAGCTGCGGGGAGTCTTATGAGCAAACCCATGATGCTCTATGTACAGGCATGACATTTTTACTAGTGTTTTTATTAGATATATAGTTATTATATATATATATATATATATATATATATATATATTATTAAATCACCACATCACTCTATGTGCGTATTATATATATATATATATATATATATTATTAAATCACCACATCAATCTATGTGCGTATAAGATAAATCGTCCTGGTTAGAGGTCCATCTAATCAGGCATCACAAAATAAACTCTATTCTGGCTTCAAGAGTGGGCCATTATTCCCTTGAAATTGTTCCTATTTGTGGACAAAATAGGGTTTGCTTCGCATACTGAGAAACATCACATGACAATTGCTCCAGGATTATGACTGAGCGCCCCTCTTCAATCTTCAGAAAGCCCACCCACACAAAATCACTATGGTGAAGTTAGACCTCGTGTGCGGCCAGATTATATTTCCCTCCTTTGCAACTGAATTCATGTAAAATTAATCAACTCCCCACTGTAATTCCAAATATTTTCCACGTGGACTGATTGGGGTCAATGGCTCAATTCAACATCAGGGGAGCGCAAACTCCCCATCATGATTGATTGCCAGCATAGTCACACATACTATTATGAAACGAGTTTATTAACTTTGAATCGGCTGGTTATGCACCGCTGTTTTAGGGTTTTGTGCTATTTTCAGTGAGGCAAGCGTGGATCAGAGAGTCATGAAGGCTTGATGATGTCATTTTGAAACTCTCACCTGGTTAATCTGGCAAGAGCTCTTGTTTCAGTGGTGATAAAATAGTCCTGAACTCCAGGAGATTTCTGCCTGTGATTTGTATTTAGACTGAACACTCGGGACTCTCACTGAGCACCAGTCAAGGCTCGTTATTCCCTCAGATAAACAGGCGGGTCAATCGGAGACCACCAAGGCAATTCCCAATTCTTCTGTTTTTTATTTTTTGCCATATTTATGTTGTAATCTTCATTGCCATGATTTCGCTTGGCAGTCATAAATCATAATTGCAAAGACTATAGAGGCACCAATTTACTTGCGGATAATAAGGTCTTTGTATTTATAGCTACGCTGGCAGTATATTTTATGGTTATGATCATGTGCATTACACCAGTTCATTACAATCAGCATTAGCTTGAGCTTTTTAATAGAATAAGAAGAGTGCCAAATGCCTGTCTATTTTAACCTGCCTTTCTAATAGCCATATGAGTCTGATAACTAAGCAAAGAGCTTGGCGGTAATGAGTCATGTGACACCTCATGGGGTTTTCCATAACTATTTGAGTAAATGTTCGCTCTCCACCAACAATTCCCTCTGATGACCCATTAGATATTATGGGGCAGCCTGCTGTGAGCTCCATAGTCATGATCTTACCAAATTTGTGTTTAATGCCCAAGAGACAAACAATAACTAGATTTTAAAAACTTCCTGACATTATCTTTTATCTGAAAGTCTTAACAAGTTTTGTTGTGAGTGACACTTAATTTTTAGATATTAGTGATATTGTTGTAGCTACTGGGGAAAAACACCCACAAGGAAACAGTGGGGGGGAAAGTCTTAGTATGTGAGACCTCAATACTTAATTTTGACAAAATCTTTTTTTTTTTTTTTCCCAAAAGTTTTGGTTCACGTTTCAGTATTTTTTTCAGATTTATTTTATATTGTATGCTTTTTATATATTGTATATATTTATAATTTTGAATAATTATGTATAATTTGGATTTTACACTTAAACTGTTACTGTGTTTTCACACATATTCCTCATTTTTAATATTTCCCAATGTTTTATTGGCTACTCATATCCATAAGACACCTATTTGAAGGAGAGAGAGAGAGAGAGGGAGAGCTTAAAGGATCCGTCTCCTTTTGTTTTGAAATGTGTTTGTTTCATTGAAGCCTTTGCCACTGAAGCCTGATCAACTTCCATTGCAGACGCTTGTCAGCTGGGGAATATATAAAGATAAATGGTATTGTGTTAAATTCCACTTAATGACAAATTTTTAATTTTCTGAACACGGTCATTTTCTGGCTTGTGAATCAAGTGTAAGGAGCTAATTACGTGAGGATCTGAGCAAAAATAACTCCTCATCTCAAGGATAATGGAAGAGAAATGTTGTAGATTAATGGCACTATTTATCTTTTTTAAAATTCTGTCTTTCTCTGGTGATAGCTGCGCTCCCCAAGGAAAATATTCATAAAATGAAATTGAAGTCGTAACTTAATAGGTTATTAAAATTTCTGAGCGCATATCACTTCTTTCGCGGTGCTGTAAATTTAAATTGAAGTTTGTGGCGTTCAGAGTCACCAGCAGAGTTTTTTATGATGGCACAATAGAGGGGGGACATGCATCTTTGTCAGGAGGTATTTGCTATTCTAATTTTATGGCAGGCCAGATTATCAAAAAGGAATGTCATGGCGCGGGCTGCTGACAACACCTCAGCCTTCAGCCATGTGTTTCCATTAGGTGACTGAGCCATCCGGGGGTTTGTTCGTCCCATTATTTTCCATTTCTGTCTTTTATCTTGATTTAAAGTGAGGCTCACTGCATATTCCTGTGCTGTCATTTCCTTTCCTCTACCAGAGCCTGAGATTGGGCAGCACAGGGCGCCTCAGCACAGGGACTCGCTCTCTCTCCGGGGGCTGTGTGTAGAGCGATTCAAGGTGGAATATCTTTAGCCCGCCTGTATGTTTGGAAACACCGTGCGAATGAGAGATGGTGATGGAAAGAGAGAGGGGCCATCATCACCGCTCTGGCGTTTTTTTCCTCAAGGTCAGGGGGCCAAATGTATTTATTTCCCTGAAAGTTACGATGAAATTTTACTGACTACTTCGCAGTAATGATGAGGGACATCAGCGGCCATAAATTTCTCTTGCCATTTGTTCGCCAATGATGAACCATTTTTTATTTAGCCTTCAAGGACGTTACTTGGTATTTGTATGGAAGCTGTGTTATATGTAATGATATCCATTTCATAGTGTCATATAACCCGGTGGAAAAATTAAAAGTAAAACTGACTGGGGTGCATGCTATTCATATTCGGCTGGAGCTATGGAAATGAATAGTAAATGTCAGACACAATTTGTGACGTCCTTGTCTGTGTTTCAAAATTGCAACTTAAATGTTTGTGCGCTCTTCCGGGGTCTTAAATAGTTGTTTTCTAAAGGCAAAAATGCTACTGCAAAATAATTCATTTAAAAAAAGGTTAATAATAAATATATTTAATTAATTAATCGTTCATATTTTCGTATTAGGCTTCTGGAAATGTGGCTTCACAACATCATCAACTTATTTTTATTTCTTTTCAGTCCCTCCAGAAATCCACAGATACCTGCAATCTAAAGGTTGTGTAATTAGCATAACATCATGATGTCTTTTATTGATTGGCTATTTAAAATTCCATTGTAGTCCTGGGAGTAATGTTAATGGGTAGAAGCCACACCTCTTTATTGCCTCTATTATGATATCCCATGAGTCCTTGTGGATATTCCTCAGTGGGCACTCTTTTGTAGTTCATTAATGGTCAATTACTTAGAGCTCATGGGCCCCACTGTGTCATCAACAGCGATACTAGCCAACCCTCTTTCAAGCCTTACCACAATCCCTGCTGCCTCCTAAACAAATAATAGAAAACCTTTCAGTGCGCAAAGGCTAGAATCACAGCCTCTTAACCAGACGATGCCGGAAAACCTGCAAGTTCCTGGTCCCCTGTTATTTGAAAATTAATACCATTTTGTTTCTCAATTTCAGGACGTTCAGCGTACATTTGTTATCTGAGAGATAGCAGCCTCCATTGTTCCCCCAAGGATATTTTCCCTCTTTTTTCCCCCCTCCTCAGTCTCTACTTAGAGATTCTGCATGCTGAAAGCTTAAAGTAGAACATATTGGAATGTTCAGACAATCCTGACCTGTTTATGCAAGCAGAGTTGATAGGTTGTCAGGCCCCCAGCGAGAGGGCCCAGAATGAGGCGAGCTATCCTTTAAACTGCCTGCCTGATATTTGTGGATAATAAAAGAAATAAATCAGACAATAGGCCTGAATATTTTATTTGTTATCCATATTCCTTATGGGCAAAAATGATACAGAAATGTAAAAACAGCAATTTCGCCCTGGCCCCTGATGGAATTGTAACACAGCTGCTGCTGTTTTCATGTCTAAAGACAAAGTGCATTCTTGCCACTCGGCTATCTTGTGCTATATATGCTTTAACTCTATTCAGCAGGCCGTTATCATGTTTTTAATGGGGCTATGGCTACCCCTTCACACACATCACCCCCTTCAGCCTCCTAGAATTTCATCCTTTTCTCTTAAAGCCCTTTCTTACAGTGGTTGGCTGTTTTACAAATGTCAGTGTTACAGTATCTTAGTATTGCCTATATGTAAACAAGAACCTGAGGCCCAGCCGGGTCACGCTGACCAATGTCCGTCGCCTATTGCCCTTAATTTAGCATCTCTCGCCTTGCTGTGCCATGCTGCGTCTCTGTGAAAGATGCCTCCATCAGCAGAATGGTGGTGACAGTCAGAGGGGAATGAGCTCGTGAAGTGATTACGAGAACAGGTGGCAGTCATTCAGACCCCCGAGATGACAGCACATTCAGAGGGAAAGTGCCCGACTGGCATTAATCCCGGGAAAATCGCCGGCCTCCAGGAATGCATTGTGGGCCTGATAAGATGGTCGCTATAATATGCACTTAATCTGCAGGTCTCCAATGAGCCTGCTTGTATTTCCAAACTGGAGGGAGCCATTGTTGTGAGGCCTGCAAGATCAGGGGCAAAATGGTATGGTTTTATGCAAAATGTGGCTGTATCATACTACATCTCATCTGTGCAAAGCTATAAAATCTCAGACTTGTATAGAAACATGTAGGGAGAATTCTTTTATTGTTGTTTCAAAAATGAAGGACTTCTGTGGTACTGGTTGATTTTTCATGCAGTTGAATTGGACTGGATCTTTCAAGCTTCAAATAGTATTCAAAATAACCATTATCATATAAGCAGTCCATATGTCTCGTTAATTATATTCCAAGTCTTTTGAAGTCAACCAGACCAATATTATGTCACTATTCACTGATAGTCTTCTCCTGTGAGCTGCAACTGGATCATCGAGTCAGTGAGAACTGAACCACATTTGTGAATAATTATTAGTTAAAAAGATCTGACTCAAAAGCCATTTAACAGCTTTAGAAGATTAAAATTCATTTAAAAAATGTATAATATATCTTGTTATGTGTTACTTTTATAGCGCTTCAGTATCCTTTTTAAATATTGACAGCCTTAGCCCCCATTAATTGTAATTGCACTGAGTGACCAATTCATTATTTAAAAGTTATTTGTTCTACACTGTAAAAATTTTATTTTTTTTTTTTTTTAAAGTTGTAAATAAAACAAAGATTACTGGAGTAGCTTTACAATAGAATACTATTTCAGTCCTTCAAAATTTCACATTTAATTCAATGTGTTATTTGCCTCTTTTTGTTTAAAATTACTTGTGAAATGTGTGTATATGTGTGTGTGTGTGTGTGTGTGTGTGTATATATATATATATATATATAATATATAGTGTACAGCAGAAAGTAAGTCATACAGGTTTAGAGCATATGAATATGAGTTAAAAAAAACGGCTATATAAATATTAAACTAAAATACATATAACATCTGTACATAAGAGCATTCAACATGCTACTTCAAAATTCATCTCATTGTAGAGTGAATGGGTAGCATGAGATGAATGACAGAGTTCCTGCAATAAACCAAAGCCGATGTTCTGTGCCAAAGAGAAAGGTCTATGTTGGCCAATAGCTGATTATGTCCACTCAGCACATTGTCAGAGCAGAGCCGACAGTGGCCCTTTCACTCTGTCATTAGGCCATTTAGGGGTGAAAATATGGGGTTGTTCTGAGCGGGAGGAGAGCACTATCTGCCTGTTATTATCAGTTTTACCCCGACAACACCCTGGTCTGTAACTTTCACCAGAGAGATGGAAAGATCGAGGTCCCCGTTGAGAAAGGAACCATTGACTGAAGGGCAATTTCATCTGAATGTCGTCAGCGCTGCAATCTAACTGCTTCGCTTTTAAGTAGTTCATGCAGGTATTATTTTAAAGGTGTCATACATTTTTATTTTAAAATACTTTCTCATATCCCAGTTTAGTATGCAACTACAAGACAGACATGTATGGGTTGATTCCCCTCAAAAGTGCTGATGACAAAAACAATGATTGTTTGTTTAAAAATTCCGACCAGCCTGACATAGCAACAGTGGCTCAGCCAATGGTGTGAGTTTGGGGCGGGGCTATTTGTTTGTTTGACCAATGGCAGATGAGGGATGTGTTTGGGGAAACCTGTTTGAAAACAATTTTCAAAAGTCATTTTGGTGGTTGCACAGAAATTACTCACTTCAGCTTTACTCAGTTTCATAAGTAAATTGTCGTCAATACAAGTTTGTTTGAATAGTGTATGTACTGAATGATAATGTTCATTAAAATTCCAGTACATCGAGTTGTTTATATTTGTGACTTTTCAATTCTCTTCTCATCTTTTAGAGTAAAAACACACTGGGACAGGTGTTGGGAGCTAGTCTCTGCCATAAACTCTTTAATTGAGCTAGTTGATGATTGATTTTCATGCTTCGCTGCTGCTTCTATTGGTCCATGCCATATAAATGTTGATTAAAAAATAAATATCACATACCTCCCACTGTCATATGAGCTCACGACTTGTGTTTGCCAGTATCGGCCCACTAAAAGCGCCAACATGTACATTCTCTCCACCTGTGACAGCAACGTCGCTGGCAAAAACGGGGTCGCTGATGTAAATACAGCCAGAGTTCTTGCAATGTAGGTGCACTGCTCCTCTGATTATTAATGATGGCGGGCCTGTATGGAGTATGTGATGAGAGACCCAGGTGAGATCCAGGAGAGTCCGTACACCACACCCTAGGGTCCCACAAATATCACCCTTGTAATTTCATGCCTCTGATTATTATTGCACACTGTAGCTCCGAGCACTGCTCCTCCACCCATTCTCTTTTCTTCCCCAGCTGAGCTGCTGTTTTAACAGGACAAGCCCACCTCCTGCTTTGTTCCCACACACACACACAAATATGGGCATGATCACCTACTGTATTCACTGACTCGCTCTCTTCATCTCTGAAGCACATACACACACTTTAATCTTTATTTTTTAATGTTTTGCCTCCCTGGACCAGTCATGAGCTTTCTCATTTCTTCTTCTCTCATTTTCTGTTAATTCGCTACCATCTGCCTCAGCATCTGTTTGAGGAGCTAGAAAAAGTGTCTGCCATGATGGAAAAAGTCTCGGCTCTTTCTTTCTCTTGTTTCGAGTGCAGTATGTCTCTCTCTTGCTTGCTCATTTACATGCCAACCATAGATTTCTCTTCAGTCTTTGTTCGGGTCTCTGCTCCACCCCTTTCACCCAGTCGCTTTTTTAGCATAATCTCCTCAAACGCCTTTTTGCGCCCTCACTCTATCTGCAGTGAGTAAACCGGGCGGCCTTCTTCCTCTCTTGGCCTCAAGACAGAAGAGGGAGTCATATCCTTTCCATGTCCGACTGCTTACTTAATATCCACTGTCAACAGGAGAGCACAAAGGATTAGAAAAAGTGCAATTGTAATGCTCAGACAATGCTTTCACAAGGTCCTCCCGTCATCTTCCCCTTCCCCCTGAAGCCCTGTTCCCTCCCGAATCCCTCCCAGCCTGCATCTTTGAGGCTCGCCTACAATAGCGGCAGGCCTGCTGCAGAGCAGAGCCCGGGCCTGGCATCACCCCCAGCCAACCTGCAGATTACAGGCATTCTTTGTGAGGGCCAGGGTTGCTGCGGTCCCCTATGAGGAAGAGGCAGTGGCAGAGGCTGTCCTGCTTCAGGCTGCATTCTCCTCTGTTTAGAGAAGTTATTGTGTTCCCCCGGTTTGAGTGACACCGAACCCATCATAATCTCCTCCCTGCAGGGACTTGCGCCAGTTGTCTAGCAGACCTTACAAACTGTTTCGACCCCGTGTCCTCTATTCTGTGCCGCATTAGTGTCATTTAATTAATTCGGGCTCGCGTTTCATCTTCACTTACATCTCCCCAGTGGTGTCGCGGTAAAACACACAAAATTTTAATATAGATATAAGTATATGGAACGCAAATTATTTTCCGAAGGAAATGCCGTGCTCTGCATGTTCTTGTAAATAAATGTAAATATCATAAGTGCAATGTTGTTATAATTAAATTGCTGCGATAAATGGTATTGAGCATCCTCTCGGACCGATATGAACTCTGTGGGTATAAATGGAGACTTCATTATTTTATGCAGATGTGTAACATTTCAAATTTAAAGTTAGAATCTATAACCTATTACGGTTAAGATTATTTGTCTCGCGGTGACACTGACCGACCATTTCTGTATGATCCTCTTGGCTTTGGATAATAGCTCTAATAGAGTGGATGCATTTAGCCTAAGGTGCTAGTGCATGGCATTCATTTCCCATAATGCCTCCCTCGCGCTCCTGCTTTCTCTCTATTTCTCCACAGGGAACACTTTGCTGATAAGTTGCTGCATTACATACTAACTTTTCAGCAATAGCTCTGCATTTGACTCCTTTATGGTCCAAGTCCTAATGGTTACCCTCAGGCTCTGCCTCTGGCAGTCATGTCACAAATAAATAGAGGCTGACACAGTCATTTACTTAAATCTTTTCTCTGCTTTTGCACCATTTTCCCTTGGAGATTACGCCTGTAACAACAGTTATTTGAAATGTCACTGATTCATGCCTCCAGGCCATAGACAAATGAACATTATAAATCTATTAACACCTATAAATATTTAAATATTTGCAAATATTTATTTTTTTACATGTATTTTTTTGCTATAGAGATTTAAGATAAAAACATATTTATTATTGTATAGATTTATTATAAAAGCTAACTCTTGTAATGCCTATGTCCATAAGTCTTTCTAGAGCTTAAAATAAATGTTGCTTTGAACTGTACAGTCTGTTTTATCTATTTGTTTACTCTATTTATAATATGCTTCCCAACTACCTTTACAATTAAAATACAGTTAAGATTCTTATATACATATATTAATTAGTTATTTAGCTAGTTGGTTAGCCTATTGTCATAAGTCTTGCTTATTCCTAGAACTTTCAGTATATGTGTATGTATATGCATATTTATTTACTTCATTAATTACATTCTTTACAACCACTTCTACAACATATTTAGTACATAAAAATTCTAAGAAAAAAATATTTCATCTATAAATAAATAATTGCATTTATTTACATATTTATTTTAATTAGCCAGATTTTCGTAAGTTGCCTTATTACCAGAATGTAGATAAACTTATATCTTTATGAATTACATTCTTTTCAAGCACCTTTACAACATCACTACATCATAATTTTGAGAAAAACATTAACATCTATAAATAAATATTTGCATTTATTTACTTATTTAATAGTGAAATATTTTTGTAAGTTGCTTATTCCCAGAACCTGCAGTTTATTTTATGTATTCATTTGTTTACTTTATTAATTACCTCTTTTCAGTCCACCTTTAAAACATATTCAACACATTAAAAGTCATTGTTCTCCTGTGGTCCATTGTAACTGTATAACAAGGCTGTGCTGATGTCTGAGTGTGAGGTCATCTTCTTTGATGTTTCAGTATCCGTGGTGATGAGAGGATCTGCTGTGGTGACGCTGGAGTTGCCACGGGGAATTTGTTTGTGTTTAATTTCCTCGCTGGCTATTGTTTAGCGTGGCCGTGTCTAGAGAGGAGGGGGATCTGAGGCCGCTGTCACAGAAAGTTGTTCTACATGACCTCCTGTAACCTTTCCTCTGGACCTTCGTGGCATCCCAACATCCCTATTGACTGCCTCGGCTGATGAAGATATTTCCACATTCACATGCAGAACATCAAACAGGTGAAGCAGATTAATGCACGGACATGTTAAAATCCTATAAAGAACAAATAAGACCGCTAAATGTGCAATGCACTGGTCCAACTTATAATATATGGGCAGAATAAATTGTTCGTAGGCCTTAAATCCTTTACATCGTACAGAATTAAAGTGCACCCAGTCGTATTCCACTATGGTGCTGATGTTCACTTAAAATATGATGATATAATGATATTGCTCACAGTATCAATCTATTCCATTTGATTGCTTTTTTGAGATGGGCTCAAAATCCATCTAGGAATAATAGCACCATCTACCTCTTTATATTGCATCCTGTATGAGTTAAACTTTTATGACATCACATTTATAAGATATCAATCTAAATCTTCTTAAAGTTTTTGATGGGTCAGTGCGAATTTTGCCTGTATTTTCATGTGGTCTCAGTTAAGCAGATTCACAAACTATTGATGTGCTGTTTGAAAGTACAATGTAAAAATTATTTTTCAAAGATGTGAATAAAAAAGATTATTGGAGTACTGTATGTTTTACAAGAAAACACTATTTTATTTTTTTCTACTTCATAAATTCATGTTTAATTCAATGTGTTACTTGCCACAATTGTTTGTGAAATTTACTATCAATTTCTAAAGGAAAATGGTTTCTACACCATTTTTTTCTAAATTATTTTTTTAAAAGAAGTCTATTTTGCTCAATATGTACAGTAAAACAATATTACTATGAATTTTTTTAAAAATAATTTTTATCTATGTTAATATATTTTAAAATGTAATCAATTCCTGCGATGCAAACCTGAATTTTCAGCAGCCATTACTCCAGTCTTCAGTTTTACGTGATCCTTTAGAAAACATTCTAATATTCTAATTGCTGCTTAATAAACATTTCTTATGATTATCAATGTTGAATACAGTTGAGCTGCTTAATATTTTTGTGGAAACTGTGATACATTTCTTTAAGGAAAAGGACAGCATTTATTTGAAATAGAAATCTTTTGTGACATTATAAATGTCTTTACTATTACTTTTGATCAATTTAATGAATCCTTGCACAAAAAAGTATTCCTTTCTTAAAAAAAGTACTGTACATAATGACAAAATATCATTAATGGTGTTGCTGAATAATTCTCATATTCATGTTTGAGTAGAAATCACATGGGAAGATAGATTGAACTAAGAAACAACCATGGCAGCTTGATAAGGAACTGTTTGGTCATCCCCCCAAAATCCCATCTAAATCCATAGTTAACTGTAGACATTGTTTTAAAACTGTAATACATTAATATGGTAACTCCCAAAATAGAATTAATTTTCCCACTTGGAATAATACACGATACTTGTTATACAAATATAGTTTCCATGTAGCGGGGTTTGATGCTCTATTTTAAACTGAGTTGAGTGGTTGCATGTGGAACACGTGTTGCTACACTCTAAAAAATGCTGGGTTAAATACAACCCAGTGCTGGGTAAAATAGGGACAAACCCAGCAATTGGGCTGTTCTGGGTAGTAACCCAACCACTGGGTCAAAACAACCCAATTGCTGGGTTTGTCCCTATTTTACCCAGCACTGGGTTGTATTTAACCCAGCATTTTTTAGAGTGTAGCAGAACAACAACAACTTGACATTTAGGAGTCAAAATCAAGTGAGTAAATTATCTTCTATTATTGTGATCATTGTTTAATATGTCTACAGGGAACGTCAGTCTCTGAGCATCTCACTTATTAGTTTTTAAACTTCGCGACATATTGTTTCCTGCAAGTACAAACATTCAGAAAGTAAATTGCTTATGAGTGATTACTGTCTTTCATTACTGTTCCCACGGGAGCTGCTAATGGAGCCCAGATGGCAAAGTAAAGCCACTTTAAGAAGAAAGAGAAATCATTGACAGCAGCCTATGTACATACATTTCCCTTTTTGTTCTATAAGAAACTTAAATGTAGAGTTAAATTTTATATCTGTGGTTATTATGAAAGGTGATCTTAGGATCTTTTCATTATACGACCTGTGGAATTGTCATTGAGTGTAATGCCTGACTTTATTTTCCAACAGAGCTTAATGATTGGTCAATTAACACAAAAGTGCAATGGTCCACTGATGAGACTCTGATCTGCCAGCTTTACAGTTTAAAAGTCAAAGTACGTTTTTGAGAAACTGCTTTTGATCTCATCACATTATGTAGCACAAACTCTTGAAGAATTGACATGACAAGGCAAAGCTGATCAGTACACTAAACTATGCCTTTGCTGGAAATGTTATGAAGTAACTAGCATGGCAATTAGAATGCTTGGATTGTAAATGAAAAATTCAGTGACTCCCATGACAGTGATGTATTCTACATTGATCATCCTCTGTAATTTTGACTTGCTAATTAATCAACTTTATTTATGCAGTAAGGGAAAAAAAAATCCTAATGAGCAAAATGCCTCAGCAATCCAGACGCGCTCAATAAACTTGTAGAAATATGCTAAATATGTACATACTTTTACATAGGATAATTAACCATTTTTAAAACTGTAGGCATTGTGGAGAACCAGAGAAAGAATAACCTACACTTGATAGACTTTGACCAGCTTTTCATTAAGATGACTGCTTCCATAAAGTAAACTGATTTAGTTAAAAATACATGCACTACTTGACAGAGCATTTTATCTCTTAATATGTGAAGGACACTTTTTGAAAACGTATTTCCATTTAATTTAACATTGTATATTTGTATTTCACAAACTTTTTTCTCTCTCTTAATGTACATTTAAATTTGAATTGCTTTCTTTGTCATCGCTCCTTGTGTTATATTTACCCTGGAATTAACAATATCTAGCTAGACAAATAGACAAAACTACTGCAACTTTCTTTGAATTGGCTTTAGCAGTAATTCTCGAATTATTGGTAACATTTCCCAAAAAATGAATATTTTTTTGTTTTATGATGATTAGCTCTTCATTTATGAGGATGAGTGTGATTATTTTCTTATCTTCTTAGCTAGCTAGCTAGTTTACTGAATGAATGAATTAGTAGCCTTATTTGAATGTTTGAAATGCAATATGCTAATTGTAACATTAATTTGGTGTTGAGATGAATCTGCATGATATATTGTAACTGTCCCTTTCAACTGTAACACCTTTTCAAATACAGCTGATGAAAAAATGACAGTAAACTTGGCACCTTACTCTTTTCCGACTGTAATCCATCCAGTTTTCCTCCTTTGGCTTGTAATGTAACCTTTCTATTGGGAAATGTTTTCTTTTACTGTTTTTGTGCGTATTTTGTGTATAGGAGAACTTCAAAACTTACAGTGACCACTGACCAGGCTTGACTTCTCAGCTTTGGGTAAGACTTGCAAATGGGAACAACTTTATGGCATAGCACAAATTTACTCCACAGACTTTTGAAAAAGTTTTTTATAAATTGACTGTCACTTAAATTAATTAGACCCCCAAATGGCCTCACCTTTCACTGTAATGCATGCACTCCAGACCAATATATATCTATATATGCACACCCTCAACCCAAGGATCTTTGCATTGGGCAGCCCACTGTATTTTATGCAGTTTCTCTTGTGTTCATTTGCATTTTTATGCAAGGTTACACACAGGGGCTCGATTACCATCGTGAATAGATTAAGGAAACTATCAATCACGTCTCTTGTCGGACACAATGAATCAGACACACCGCTTACCTTAAAATTGGAGATGTGGACAGAGGACTGTCTATTCAGAGAACGATGACCCCAGTTATGATCCTACAACTGTCTTGCAAGGTAATGCATTCGTGTGAACCTTTTAAAGTTATTAAAAATTTCAAGTTTTAAAACACAGATGTTGGAGAAATTGATAGTATCATACTAAATCAAACGCTATAGCTCACTTTTTACAATACGGTCCCTGTTTTTTGCTTTACTGATACTCTTCATTTGTCAGCTTATAGAATAGAGAAGCTGTTGCTCAGTAAAAACAAACTGCATTATTTCTAGGGCGAGAAGGCTTAAAACTTCAGGCTAATGATAACAAATGACAGCTAATGAGTTGTCCAAACATAACAAATGAAAAGAATTAAAGGCTTAGAAGCACCACTGTTTCATTAAAATGCAATAAGGAAAGGAAAGATTAGGTTTATGGATGAGTGAGGATTTTTATTGTGTAGGTTTGGTTCGAAAATGGAAATTCACAAACAAGGGGAGAGTCATGTTTGGTTAGCTGATGGGATGTGATAAGTACCTATGCAATTTAGCCTACTTTGGCATACAGTGACGCACGTACAATTTGGCCTGTGAATTTTACACTAATCTTGTGTGATTCGTGAAGTCTTGCTGTTTTAATGTTTCTTTTTCATGGTTTTTGGACATTGTTTTTCCTCCCCCCCCCCAAAAAAAAAGTCTTTGCACTCGACATTGAGCACAATATCATTTATCTTTATGATTGTATTCCTTGAGTAGCAGTTTTCTTAACAATAATCAATATTGAAGTCGCCATTGGCCAAAGCGACCAGAAGAGCACAGCTGTATGAAGAAGGGGGTGGTGAGGGAATTCTTCCACTGAATTGACCTTGTCAGTGTACCAGTGCTGTTTGAGTTTGGCCCTGAGCATTCAAACATGCTCTCAATCACCCCTGGAACCCAGCAGTCCACACTTGGCTGCAGTAGTATAGCCCTTCGCTATGATCTCAATTTGTATGTTGTCTCGGGCTGTTATGACTTGACATGGTAAAATGAATGGATTGATCTATCGTTTGAGAATATCTCCTTCCTGGAGGCGGGATAACTTGTTTTTGAGACTTGTGTGAAGAATAAATAATTGGAATGAAACACCACAAAACATCGCCAGACGTCTTATGCCTGACTTTGTGGTGGGTTAAACTAATTACCAGGAATAATTTAAAGAACGGCTTGAATGAGGATGATGATACTCTTATTATTGGCCTGTATGATCTGATATTGCTTTTTTTAATCCTCTTATCCTAACAGGCAAATTATTTTCTTGTTTTTGAATAATTTAGTTAGACTCGTGCTCAGTACAGTAGATTATTATTCAGTTTTGCTCTATTTGCTCGATTTGCATAAATTGAATTTACATTGATGTATTTTGTGTGTTTTTCACATTGCTAGGCCCGGCTCATTTGTGTAATTTTGTTTTTATTCCGCAGCAGCTCTACAAACCATATAGTCTCTGCCGAAACACTGTCTTAACTCTTGACTGCGTTACATCTGTTAATGAGCTCGCATATTCGGAATGCCGCCGTGAATTACTTTGCATGTTTTTAAAATGCCCGGCACAGAGTGGGTGCTGTGTGCTACTCATCTTCCTGCAGTCTCCCATAGGGAGTGGAGAATTACACTTATGTTTACTGCAGAAAAGGAGGCGTGCTCACAATTAGATTGCAATAGAGAGCCCAGCAGTCTGCTAGACTTCATGCCAGGATTTACAGAATGAATACATTCAGCCTTTACACAAAGTCAAAAGGGGCTTCATTGTGAGGACTGGTTTGTAGCTCAGTGTGATGGGTCAACATTGGATAGCTCATAATAGTGCAGCATTACTATTCATAATCCTATGGTCAAATACACCCATTTGAAGGTTTGAAGGGAGAATTCAGCCCAAAAATTAGCATTTTGGCATCATTTACTCACCCTTATGTTGACAGTTTAAAGAATGCTTCAGTAGTTTTTGTTCATTCAGGAAAAGTCAATGGGGTCCAAAACTTTCACGCTCCAAAAAGAAAATATCCATATAACTTGACTGCGTTTTGTAAAAGACCCCCCACCCAATTCAAGACTATCAAATCAAAACATTGATCAGTGCATGCATACACATACTGCATCAAATATGGCGATCCAAATGCTCAAACGTCATGATGTTTGGTCACATTAAAAACCAATGATGTTTCACATTGATTGACAGTTCTTGTTGCCATATTTGATGTAGTCTGAATGAGTTGATAATTGTTTTTGGTTTGATTTGAAGGTGATTTATGGCTTATATGAAAAACAAAGTGAATGTGTCCCTTCAGAAGACTGAATGCCAATTAATTTCACACTAACTTTATGTCCTTTTTGACAGCGTGAAAGTTTTCGACCTCATTGCAGTTGTTATTTTAGTGTTATTTATATACAATTATAGTACTTACAATTTTGAGTTAGATTTTATTTTTAATTTGAACTTTAAGTTTTAGTAATGTTGTTACATGCTTTTA
>NW_015538259.1:30494-91224 GCF_001515605.1 Sinocyclocheilus anshuiensis
CATTTTAGTACTTCAACTTAAACGTATTTATTTCAGGTAGTGCCAAGGCCCAAAATATTAATATATTTATATCCAAAATGTAAATTTTAGATGAAAAACTTTTCTTATTTTTAATCTAATATTAATAGTTAATCTAATATTAATGTTTTCTTGTATTTCAGCTTTATTTCCAGAATTCACTTATTTCCCTAAGGTTTGTTTCCAAAATGTACAATTTTTTAATCGTTTCACTTTTAGTTAACAATAGCAACACTGCTCTGTTGACTTGCATTGTATGGACAAAAGCAGCTGAAACATTTTTCAAAATATCTTCTTTTATGCTCCACAGAAGAAAGTCAGTCATTCGAATTGGAACGACGTGGTGAATAAATGATGAAAGAATATAGTTTTTAAGGTAGTCCTTTGCGAGTACAATAGATATAAGTTAACATCTGAGTTTTAAGAGAATTACATAGGTATGTTTTTGTGTTTGTGGGTGTGGGTGTGTGTGTGTGTGAGAGAGGATGAGAGAGCCAATATCAGCAGTCACTAAATCATCCTGTAATCAGCTCTCTGTGCGGATCCATCCATGCATGTTGAGAGCGGAGCCTTAGCGTGGCCTGCCTGTGAACGCAAGTCCCCCCTCCCTTAGCCGACCCCATCTGTAGCCCATCTCCTTCTGCATTATCTGGAACCTATAAAACTCCTGAGCGGCACAAAAGAGTTAATGATTCCTTTTGTTTTGTGGAGGGGGGGACGGCGCACGGGCAAATGACAACAACAGATCCATCAAACTTAGCGGCGCTGGGCATATCAGCACTTTCTCTTCACCACTGAAGTGCACATATTGCGCACTGCCCCTCCCCCAGGAGTGGCAAGCGGACCGAGGGGACAGGGCAGCCCTTCGGTGGCCAGCCAGGACTTGATAAATGACTGGAGCAAACTTCCTGTCGCCAGCCGGAGAAGAGCCCCCCTGCAGTGAGCTACATCATCCTAACAGCATTATTCTTTCTATGCTGTTTGTCAATAAAGCCACCCCCCCATGATTGGCGTGGTAACATGGGCAGGTTAATTGGAAGGCTGAACTGTGAAATGGCACAGGAAATGCACAGATATTGTCCCCACACCATAACATATGAAGAGTGTGTATCTGTCTATCGATTACATGCTGGGTTCACGGCACCACCGTGAGCCACAGATGATTGGAGATGGGTGATAAATGTATGGGGGGACAAATGTATGGACACTGGTGCCATGGAGGCAGACGCTAGACAGAACTTGGTTGAAGCTTTGGGATATATTAGTTTTATTTTTTATAGTCTTAAAGTAAAAATTTGCCCAAAACTGTCATCATTTACTCAAACTCATGACACTTGCAACTTGCTTTCTTCTGCTCTTTTCCATGCTAAAGGTCATTAAAGTATCATTAAATATCATAAAAGTAGTATATACTGTACATCTTGTGCATGTGATTTTGATAGGCCAACAAACCAGAATTTACATTACATAACAAATATAATAATTTAAATGTTATTCACTGAAAATCTGCCATAGTTATTCTTAGCGAAAAGTATGGCTGTCTAATTCGTGAACGAATCCTTCATTTGTGTCAGGTTCATGAATCAGTTGATTTGGTTCACAAAGCTGGTCTGAATGATTTGTTCAACATTTGAATATATATATTGCACAAAACTATTTTATAGCTCCATAAGACTAATATATAGAATACAATACAGTATGCAAGGAGTATGGACTGGTGTTATTTTAGTATAATTGAGATATTATTATAATAAATAAGTTCGTTTTTTATGTTTTTGTATTAGTTTTGTTTTACTTAATACCATATTTTTATATATATTATGATATTTTTAATATGATATTAATATGATATTTAAACAATATTGTTAATATCTTTATAGTTAATTTCGGTTTGAGTTATTTTAGTACATCAGGTTAAACTAAATGAAAATCAGACGAGTGTGTCATATTTGTATTATTTTTATTGTATTTTTTATTTAAAAATTTTCTATTTTTATCTTCATTTTATAATATATTTTTGGGACAACATATTTTTGAGACATGTTGACCGAATTTTCATTTTTATGTGAACCATCCCTTTAAAAATAAGTGGCTGAAACACATTTTCTTTGACTCTCAAAGACAATTTATCACAAGATCTACTGCATGTAAACTGCTGAAAATGCATTTTCCCAAGGGCTGCATTTTGGAGCAGCACTAGTGTCAAAGAGGCATGGCAATGTTTTGTGTCTGGACTCTTACCTGTAGCAGCTCTCTTTAGACAGTGATCCTTTGCTTCTTGATCCTTTTGATCAGAGGGCCATGCCTAACATCAGATGGAGGACACTTGATACCAGACAGAGGAGGTAATATAACACAACGTCCTTCTCTAGAACTTTTGCTCCCTGTCTTGCGTGTCTGGCCACCCTGCTGCCTGATGCTATCAGCAAGAGAGAAAGACTGACGGTAGCCCGGTGCCAAAGGATAGGACATAGGCTTTTACAAAGCTTGACAGGGGTCAGGTATTTAGTTGCTGTGCATTTTTTCCCTTGAGAATTTCTCAGTGAGGGCGTAATATAAATTCGATAGCCTACACACGCATGACATTTGGCTTGTGCTTGTGTGCTCGTTGATCTAAACATTTGTGTGTGCTGTATGTTTCCATGTGTCTGGCTGATCGGGTTTGTTTGTTTTCCTTTCCTTAACGTGTCTATCTGTTACCCAAGTTATCTCTCTTCACATAAATGAAGCATTACGTGGTCAAAGTGCAAGCATCTCGGCGGTGTTACTTCAATTACCTTCCCATCATTCCAGATAGCACCATGATTCATTGTTTGGGTATCAAGAGTTTCATTAGTTTGATTCCTTAGCCTAGATATATAGCTTATTCATTCTGAAATTAATTGCAAACGCGAAGTGACATTTTACAAGAAATGTTTAGCATAGCGTGAATTATTACTTTGCTACATTTGATGGCAATTGGGCCTATATACTTGACTTCATTTTTTTGGCTAATAAAATGAGCCCCTCACCTAACTTTTTATGTATTAGGTCACAAGAAATGAATTTAAAGGTGGGCTTTCTATATAGACACCTAAAATTTTATTTATTTATTACTCTATCATATTTGATGCACAATTTAAAAAAAGAAAAAGAAAAGAAAAAAACGGTTCACTTTCAGCTTGAGGTATATGTCTTTTTGCTGTTTTTAAAAAAAAATAAAGTAAATGTAAGAATATTATTAGAATATTTAGAATATATGGAATACATTTTATTTTGTTGATAATATTTCAAGGTGAACATTTACTGGACTGAAGCAACTTTTTATTTGGAAAAACCATGCTAAAATGTGAGTATCCACAAATGATACATCAGGCTTTTCAGTAACTTTTTTTTGTACATCTCTCAATCATGATTGTATTGCATTGCATAATTTGTTTTGCCCCCCCACAATGAAAAGTACAGAGCTTAGATCATAAAACTAAGCATGTAAATATAATCATACAAAGAGATCATAATCATTGGGAGATATACAGTGACAGATACTGTACAGTGATGTTTATGTGCATTTAATGTAAGTAGTGTGCTATAATGCAATAAAGATCTAATTTATTTACATGACAAGCTATAAGAATTTATTCTTAACGTTTTGGCCATAAAATACTGGAAACTGCACCAAATAGCATTTTTTTTTCTCAGTTTGGGCATCAAATTGAGTTTTATTCTCCTATGTTCTCCTATATAATACTGTATGTGCCTTTAAAGCCTGATGTATTAGACACGATACTCAAAAAAACAGTTCTATTTTTTTTAAATGGTCAAATTACTATATTATATATATATATTATACAATTCTATTCATAGTATACGTATAGTATATATGTTCATTAACAGTGACTGTTAATATGGCTTGTTGGTTGCATTTTAAGGATACCGTATTCTAAAATAGACAGGATGTATTGTTTATGGGCTCTGCAGTCTATGCCACACACTTTTCAAATATTTTTTTGATGTTCACAGTGGGACAACAGACAAATTGCTTTGACTTTCAGATCAATGTTGTCGATGCAACTTCTGTCGTCTTTTACTTCAGTACATAGTCAGATATCGTCAGCAGGACAACAGTCAAAGCATGTTGCAGTAGCCTCGAGATCCATGTGTCCGCTTCATCTCCTGTGGTCTGCCTGTGTGAATGGGTGGAAGGCCCCAGCAGGCAGCGTTCTGGCCGCCTCCGTGCTTCCTGGGCCTCCTGGGGCCGGGTGAGTCTGCCTCCTCTCTGGGTGGATGGGAGGATAAGACCGTCTCTCGCTGCACAGCGCTGGGGTCCAGATTGCTATACTGGGACAGTCTGGAGGTGGGCTATGGCACTCCAATTCATCTCCTGCTGTAGCTCAGCGACGAAAGCGTCTAGTGCCCACTTTTCATCTGTGGGAGCACTCAGGAAGATGGATTGGTTGGCCGGACCATCAGAGGAGGCAAAGCGTGTGGCTAAGAGCCTATGTAGCACGTGGCTGCTCTCATATGCAAGTTTGATGAAAGACATTCACAAACAGAGTCTGGGGAGCTTCTTCTGTATCAGATGTCTCAAAGTGGCGTACACTTTAGAGCAGGCGAAAGTATGAAAGCGGCACACGCTGGCACGAGTCATTCATCACTTGCGTTTCACTTTTATGGGGTGCTTCGAATACGCCGTTCAGCGCTGGCTTTCACTAGGTTGGAAATTAAGATGCTTCCTTTAGTCTGTTTCGGTGCCTTAGCACGTTCCACCTTGCTCGAGCCGCTGCTCATAATTACATGGGCATGTCCAGAAAGATAGACTAAATTACACACAGATATAAAATGAGGTGCTATTGGTAATATTCTTATGATGTTCCTATTAATCAGCTTGGCTGGTTTTTATCACAGTCCGCCCGGCCCACTGCTGGCCAGGCAATAATCAGAAATACATAAAGAAATTCTAGTCGAGCCAGGACCCAGCTTTGTCTTATTATGGAATAAATCTCGTGGAAAATATCGGTTCATCCCCAGAAGCGGCTACAAATTGGTCCTGCGCGACACGCTTGGAATTTCCGCCGCATTCCATGACCTAAAACAAAAATGACATGAACATTGACAAATTTGACAAAGAAATTTGTGCAAAAAACAACCTCTATTTGGTCAGCCAAGCAGCAAATATGTCGGATGATATGCTTTATTAAGCAATCCATTTTTCAGCAATAGCGGTGCCATCTGCAAAGGTTAGCGTGCATCAGGCTACAGAAATTTCATCTGCCTCTCTGGGCCTCGGCAAACACTCCAGCACATTTTTCATGTACATACAATTTTGGATGCAAATAGAATACTTGATGAAAGGGATGACCTTCTGAAGTGACTTCTTGGCAGTAAGGTAGGACGGAACAGGCAGCAGGAACAGAATGAGTTACTGCCCTGGCTGATCCAGCAGCACTGTAATATATGACTACTGTTCACACACGGACTGAAAGCTCACACCCACCCCACTCTGCTACATCTCGTTTTGCTGTGCCTGGATAAAGAAAATTGGCAGAACTTAAAGGTGATATTCTTACAATTTTGCCTAAAGACCCATGGAAAGTTTTTATACGCTCTTTTTGAGGTCTTTTAAATTATGACAATGTAAATGAATGTACATTGCATACAGTGAAATTAAAAACATTAAAAAATGAATTTATTATCAGTAATATAAAAGTAATACAAATATACATCAATAAAATAAAATAAATAAAAAATGCTTTAATGTTGTTGAAAGAAGTCTTTCATGCTAACCAAGGCATTTATTTGATTAAAAAAGTAAAAACAATAACACTGTGAAATATTGTTAGATGAAAAGAACTGTTTCCTATTTTTAAATATTATTTCCTGTCATGATTCAAAGAAGTCATTACTCCAGTCGAGTCGTATAGATTAAATGGATAGCGAATGTATACTTGTGTATAAAATTTTTATATAAAAAACAGATTGCAGAAATAATGTTATATGTCGTCTCTGGATTTGTAGAAGAAATCTCAACAATAAGTCTTCAACCTGAAAATCTGATATCGCAATACCATGAGAATCTAATTTTTTCAAAACAGAATAATCTGACATTCATTTGAACTCTATATTCTGTATAACTGTATATTAACAATTGGTAGTGTTTAATATTTCCCTTTAGAGAAACAAAGCTAATGCCGTACTTAAAGTCTCCTGTGCTATGAAAGAGACAAAAATATATAAATAAAACACTGCCATGTCTAAAATATTTCCATCCATAAATTGGTTACAGAATCTAAGCACAGTTTTTTTGTCACCGATGATTGTGTCACCATGTAAGCAATGCTCTAGCTGCTCTGTCTTTGTTGTCGGAGGTTTAACAAATGGACAGTCAGACAGCTAGTGTTCCACTTACTCAGAGGTGTTGGTCTCATCTGTATCGTGGCTGGCAGCACAGTCATCTTCATTCTCTTTGTCCTTACTGAGGAAGGTGATCTATCAGACCACAGACATCATGGTGAATCTAGTTGGCCTCTGCCTTCTCCCATTTGAATTGAACACACAGTATTTTAGTGCTCTGCAAGCGTTCCTCTAACCAGGACAGGATTGAGAATGAGTGAGCTGTCCTTGGCTTGTATTACTGTCCCAATATGATTGAGTTCCTTTGCTGGAATTGAAGAAAGGATGAAAATTGAGGACTTGACTTTCTGAGCCATGTGTTTTAGTAGGAATCAGTAATCTCATTCCCATCTAGGTCATTTTACCCGTTTTTGTATATTATGAGTAGTGAAGTGTTTCATAAAAACTTTATGGAGGATTTTAAGCCGATGTTACGAACAAGATTAGCTTTCTGAATGTATATAGTCTTATCTGCTGTGAGCATGAAATCATTAGGATCTCATTTTATTACAACATCTTCATTATTGTTTTTGTTGTTGTAATTTAAGAAGTCTTATGCATTGAGCATATTTAAAACATAGTTAAGACACAGTAGTTTAGTACTGATCAAGAATGTATGTTTTGTTTGTATTCCCAAACAGAGCAAGTTCTGGCTGTCTGAGTCTTATAGGGGATGATCACAGCGCGATAATTCGACTGACTAAGAAGTTCCTGCTTCAATGACTTTGTCCCACGGAGGGACGTGACTTCCAGACCCCTCAGATTGATTGTTTACTTGGGAGCTGAGGGAGAAGAGCATCTAGCTGTTTCCCAAGGTGAGCGTTTTTCCAAACACCTGCTGTTAAATAAGCGGGGCAGACCTCTGGCCGGCATTCTCCGGCCAGGGGAATATACTGGCTTTGTCTCCGTGATGAAGGACTAGAGCTACAGTATTTATCCACCCCCCATCCGCTGGATGTGTCACCAGCGAGGTGCTTAGGCTTGAGTGTTATATATAGACTTCCTCAGCCTCTAAATAGAAATGAAATGGGATTGCCAGTGTTTTTGTTGGGCCAACATCGGAGGGAAAAAAATTAGAGATCCGCTTGCTGTGTATTTCATCACCTGCAAAGCCAATGAGGGAGAGCGCCTTGTGCCCGGTGACTGCAAACTGCGCCCAGGTTACTGCACGCTACAGTAGCCAAGAATGTGTGGTTCTGTAGATGATTAAATCAATACAATTTTTACAAGACATGTAGGAACATGCCTCTTTATTTTATGCAGTTCCTTCCCCACCGTCAGGGGGCATTTATCACCCAACCCCGGCGCCGTCATCTAATGGAGATTGTTCTTTAGTCTGCGCTTGATCGAGAGGCAGGATTATGATGCATGTCGATAGTTTGCCGAGATATTGACACAGGGACAAAGAGCACAGCCTGTAGCCGCTAACCCATCTATCCCCAACACGCGGTGACATACGCACACAGTCAACGTGGAAGTATCCCCAGTGGATGAATCCCATTGATATCCTATTGATGAATCGGCCCAAGCACCTGGGTGACTGGAGGCAGTCGTTAAGACCCCCACAAACTCATTCAGCTAGCGATTAATGCCGTGGCGGCTCTCGTCTTTATTTACCCTGGCCGTTTTCTCAGTGTGCTCTCCCACACAACTCTCCAACATGTCCTTGGGACCTTTATCGTGGGCTTCTCACAAAGGGTTAATGATAAAAGACAGCACGTGAGGGAAAGAACGCAGAGGGATAATGAATATGAAAAAGGGGGGCTGCATTGGAAAGAGGAATGAGTTGGGGGGGAGCTAATGACAGGTGTAGCTGTAAATTCTTCATTCTGCATGGGCTGATGGGAAGCGCTCGGCTGTGTGCTCGCCTGTGACTTTACAACTAATACTGTTTGTAAGTTATTATTTATCTTCAGCAAACTTTGTCAAACTTGGGCTTTGATTTTTTTTTTCTCCTCCCTCCTCCGATTTCCCTCTTGTGGCTCGCTCTCGCACATGCTCCCCACATAATTTATGACTGCCTCTGGTCCTCATGACAGATTATTAAAAGTAGAATTAGTTTTTTGCGCTGGATTTTTCCACTGGGAATTGGGAAGGCAGTCCTCTCAGAGGAAGGTCTCTTACGAGGTCTCCATTACTAATAGAAGTTTTTTCCCTTTTTTTGATGGGGGTGAGAAGACTAATGATTTGAATTTACTGTAGCAGGCGTCACGTGGTTGGAAAAGCATCAGCAGACGAGACAAGAGGTTAAGTTCTTCCCCGTAGAGAGCTTTATTGGATTGTTTAGCAGCAGAAGGATAATGTTTTTGTCAGAGAATGCCGGAGCGCGCTAGTCTGGCTACGGAGAGAAGAAAGATGAAGAGACCGAAAAAAATACAGAGTGAGAGCCAGATATGGGGAGACAGAAAAGAGCTTCTCTCTTATGTGGGTGGTTTATAGATAGAGGGATACAGAGACAAATTGGAACCGAGACAACATTGTTTTTTGTAATGCAACTGGACAAACTCGAAGGTGCGAGTTGGAGATTTCCAAATGCGATCGATTTCCTCTTTTGTTCTTTTATTCTTTCTGTCATGCGCTCGCATGCAAAAACAAAAACAAATGCAGGATAGATGGGCGCACATGCACACACGCACACACACAAAGTGCTATTTCCATTCACCTGATGGCCGTTTGAAAGCTTGTTCTCCCAGCATGCTACTGCAGCATGGGAACCAGAGGGGAGTCACAGCACAGCTGAGAGCCTCGGCTTAATCTTATGCATCATTAAGCACTCAGCGGCAAGCCAGCGCTGTTCATATACATCATCCACGCTTAATAAACATAATGATGACATAAGATGTAATTCTAGATGAATTTTCATTTTATAGGGAAATGGAGAATTCCTGTAGAAAGGAAAAGAAAGAAAAAAGTAAATGATCAGGGAAGTACAAAATAAATGATGTTTTTTTCAGCAAGATGAATAGCGGTGTTTGGGGCATTAGAGCGGGAGGGGAGAGAGAGTGTGATGCGGGAAGGGGATGAAGGGGCAGTGGAGGTGACTGGGAAAGAGGGGGGGGGGGCACCGGCCATTTGTACGTTTTAATCGCGGGAGTCTGATAGACAGGCTGAGGGAGTCGGAGTGGGACTCATCCATCATGCGTACTGAAAATCAGTAGTATGAGAGGTAGAGTTTCAGTCCAGGTCGCCTTACAGTGGAGGAAATAGGATTCTGATGAAAATGTGAGGGGAGAGCGGCCCTAGACACTTGCCGGGGCGACCGGGGTCACCCAAAGGCAGAGGAGACCTGAGATTACCGCATCTGCTCAGAGAGCCACCCAGCCCGGACCCCTCTCTTGTAGCACGGCCCATGGCACAGCGACGAGCGGCACCCATTAATTAATGCAAAGAGGAGGGAGATGAATCGCCCTTTGAAATTAGTGAGCACTTTGAATTCCGACGGAGTGGGCCGGGCAAACTACTTCCCTTCTATCAGTGACTCTTGACATGGGTAGATAACGGCGCAGAACGAGCATCTACAAATCAAAGCGTAATTACGACTGCTGGCGTCCCATAAATGCTTTAGTCAAGATGGCCGCTCGGAGCTGTGCGCTGTTTGTACAGCTGTGTGAGCCCAAGCTTCAGATGCGGCAGAGAAGGAACGCCAGCAAGTGCACAGTTGCATGTCTGCCAAAAGGCTGAGAAAGTGGAATGCTCTGCTTCTGTCTAATGACTAACTAGAGCAGATCAGCCCCAATGCAACCTCCCCGATGCAGTACTGCAAAACATACAGTAGCAAAAATTATTTTTTTCTTTGTTAATCAAGGTGTCTTTTATCCAATATTCATTCTTTATTCATTCATCTGAGGTACACTGACAAATCTTAAAATATGAAAGCCTATAGCATAAATCACGTATAACATATACAAACATTTATATAAGCATTTGAAAGGATTTATATTTTAAAATGTACATTATACAAAAATTTAATATAATAATTTATCTATCTATCTGAATAAAACTATATATATATATATATATATATATATATATAAAATACAGTATATGTATATTAATGTATAATAGATAAAAGTTCCTATTTCTATTTCAAATAAATGCTGCCCTTATGACTTTTTTATTCATCAAAGAAAAAAAGTATCATTGTTTCCAAAAAAAAAAATATTAAGCAGCTCAACTGTTTTCAACATTGTTAATGAAAAGGCATCAAATTAGCATATTAGAATGATTTTTGAAGTATCATGTAACATTGAAGACTGGAGTAATAGCTTCTAAACATTCCGCTTTGCCATTTGCATTTAAAATATATTAAAACAGAAAATAGTTATATTAAATTGTAATAATGTTTGACAAAATTACTTTCTTCACAGTATTTTTAATGAAATAAATGCCACCTTGATGAGTATAAGAGACTGCCTCGTACACATATACACTCTTAAAAATTAAGGTGCTTCAAAAGGTTCTTCAAGCGATGCCATAGAAGAACCATTTTTGGTTCCACAAGGAACCATTCAGTCAAAGGTTCTTTAAAGAACCATCTCTTTCTTACCTTTTTGTAATCTGAAGAACCTTATTTCGCCACAAAGAACCTTTTGTGAAACATAAAGGTTCTTCAGATGTTAAAGGTTCTTTATGGAACCATTTAGACAAAAAGGTTCTTCTATGGCATCGTGAAGCACCTTTATTTTTAAGAGTGTATAAATGAGTATTTGATTGGACATTTTACAATGTACATTGTATAAAATGTTACAATTATAAATAAATGACTAATTAAATTATAATTATTGTGTATATAGATTCTAAAAGCTTTTTAATGGACTTTTTGATTTTATAATCATTTTAAAATAATTTGTATAAAAAAGATTATAGACATTGTGGTGCAATTGTGAGCTGAGAACTGTTTAGCACTCTTCTATAGTGCCAGTACATGTCCTAGTAAACTTGCTGCCAATGTTCAACTGGATCTTTTCCCAGAATGCAAGTCCTTGTTAATGTGGGCATACAGAGTTCTCAGAATGTATGATCTATGTAAATCATGAATTCATACAAGTTCGAAAAAACAAAAGAAGTGAATGAACAAGTAGCAAACATTCCATGTAATAGGCAAGCTAACATCTTCCCCCTCAACCACTCAAACAGTTATACTGCAATTCATTTGATTTAGAGCATTTATTTAGAAATGATGGTATCAGAGTTATGCTGAACTACATTTAAGAATGTAAGTGACTCTTTCATGGTTCTATGGTGATGTCATTATGTGAAGCACCTGTTATGGAACATCCTGACAGAATCTAGTAACCATCCTTTGACCTTGTAACTCCTCTATGCTGTGCTGTGCAACTCAGGGCTAATGGCTAAGCTTTTGATGTAATCTTGCTCCGATGAAGTATAGAGCTGTTCCTGGCACCACTGGCATACTGCATCTTGTTTCTCCAACTATTAAAAGTGTCAGTGGTTGTCTTCTATTGCTTTTATATGCTGTTATTAACGACACAATGCTAACCGCCCAGAGTGTACATCTAATTAAAACCTCCAACAGTTATAGCAAGGAATGAATCCAAAAGATATGATATAATCATAGCAAATAATGTGTTTTTTTGCACTGCCTTTGGAGGTTGGGTTGTAATGGGTTATCTGTATTCATACTGTGGGTTGTGAACCCATTCAATGATTGTTATAGTGTGCTGTAAAAGTTGCGAGTTCCTGTGGCAGGTTTTATTACTAAGCTGGCCTCTCTCATTTCAAAGCCTCTTTTAATTTATTACAGATTGTTTATTTGGGATTAAGGTTAACTTATTGTAACCTCCTACAACTAAACTTTGTAACTGTAGTGCACACCTGTCTACCAAACAATTAGCATAGCGCTAGCAATGCCAAGGTCACAGGTTTGCTTCCTAGGGAATGCGTGAACTGATAAAACGTAGAACTCGAATGCAACATAAGTCTCTTTGGAAAACAACAGGCCTCATAAGATCACAAGAAAATTTGAGAGCCATGTATATGTTTTCAGACCACTGTGATTTAGATGGCAGTCTGTGGGGTGGTAAAAATGTATCTTTCTGCTGTAATGCATTTTTGTCTGGCTGGTTCCCCCCTCTTTCATTCCTGCCCTTTGACACAGTCATCTCCCAGAACCCAAGCCTGCTGGCCTGCATTCAAGCCCCCTGTCTTAACCTGAAGAATTATGTGTGCAGATAATTAGCTCTTATAGGTACACTTTCCATTTCTTCACTTCACTAAGCCCATCATCTTCCTTCCCTCTTTATTGTTTGCTTTGCTTTGTCAGATCGATGTCTTGCTACTGCGTAAGTAGCAGTCATATCTAAAGCAACATAAATCATAACAAGGTTCCCTGTCGCACCAGTCAACGCGGTAGGGAGCGTCTTTTTCCCGCGCGGATCTTGGATCTGGGTTTGACTGCGCTCGGTGTCTGTCTGTGTGGTGCTGTGCTCACTGGTCTTTTGCCATGTAAAATGGAATGTGATTACACAGTGCTTCGCTTTGGCTTTCAGAGGCTGTCAGAACATCAGGCATTTGTGTCAGATCCCTCTCCGCCCATCCCATAATATCCTCCTGCTCCCTTTGAGTCTGTTGAGGGGGAACTTATCAGATTATCCCCTATCAGGTGCCTTGGTGGGGAGCGGGTGGGCAGCATTTCTCCTGCCATTACTGCCAGCCCTGTGATCATGCCCCGCTAATGAATGCGCAAATGCAAATAGCCCTTCCCTGTAAAAGTTGACATTGTCTCCTGTGATAAATTTTCTGCTGAGGTAAGAGACAATTTAGAGTGGAATTACAAGCAGGCTCTTTGTCACTCTTCGGGTCCATTTACATCCGTAATTAGCTGTAATTCCACTGCACCCATTAGAGAGAGAGAGAGAGAGAGAGAGAGAGAGTCACCACTGAAACAGATAAGCAGTAAAAAGGGGCGAGAGAGAGGAAAAGAGAAGCACCAGATCTCTTGATGCTTTGCACAGCGCCGTCAGCTGGTGATTTATATGCACCCCTACGCGCTTGTCGCCACGCCAATGGGTGTAAACGTTGATTAGGAGCAGGAAATGAGGCACACACTTTGTCCTCTGTGTCAGGGTCTTTGGGTTGAGGAAGAGGAAGGCTCATGGTCTTAATGTGTACAGTCCTCAACACCTGAGCGCATTTTAGAGGGTGGCGTTAGATACGCCTCTCAAGCATTACCCAAACAAACACATGACATTGTGCCACAGCGCTGCTTGAGTGACAAGCTCAGACTTGTCACTGAGTATCTTTCAGACCTGTGACACTCACGCACACGGGAGTCATAGTGCATGCTTTTCCCCAAATGTGGATTGATGGAAAGCTTTGAGATGCACCAATGATTGCTTTGTTTTGTTCTACTTGTATGTTTTTGAACACATCTACGAGTGTCACCTGCAACGGGAGGCAAATTAATGCAGGACCGCAGTGTGTTACCGTGTATTTTCCCCTGTAGTGCACAAGGGGCCAAATAATCCGCAAAAGGTCAAGGTGCACTTCTCCTTCCCTACTTCTTCACCCCTATCTAATGAAAGTGTTTCCTGCACTGAGTGTGTTTGTACAACATCTATCTTAGCCAGTCCCCCAAATCCTGTCATTACAAAGCTTAAGTGTTTCCTGAACCTCCTCTCATAATCCATTAGTAACAATAAAATGTTTTTCTTAGTAAACTTTTTAATCCGAAATGATGGGGAAGCTACTTTCAAACTGTAGCTAGTTTTTTTTCTGATATGTAATATTTTTTTATATATTTATAAAAAAAACTAAAAAAAAACATCTAATCAGAACTGCACTTTTGCAGGCACAAAAACAATAGGCAGTTTTGAATTAAGTAGTTTATGTAGTTAATAGTACGGTGGCAGAGAAGTGCAAAACAAATCACAATTCTGAAAACAAAATAACAAATTACAAACGCAAATGCATCTGAATTGTTGTTGTGCTTTCTGAATTGTTATTTTGTTTTTTAGACTTGCATTTGCGTTTGTAATTTGTTATTTTGTTTTCAGAATTGTGATTTGCTTTGCACTTCTCGGTCACCGTATAATAGTGATAGCAGCACGTGATTCAAATAAAACAAAGCATAATTTGTATTATCGAGTGGAAAACACAGTACATCGATTTGCACAGGGATTCCAAAGGAAAATAATTTTTTAATTGTTCATTTACATGAATCGCATAGAATGAATCCGAAGTTCGAATTAATGAATCCAAACACTGCATACGAGAGAGAACCGTTTAGCATGAACCGATTCAATAGAATGATTCTGATATTTTGGATGAACCGATTCACTAGAATGAACAGGTTAATTGGAATGAATCGGACTTTCTGATGCCTTATCCAAATACCCGCACTTGCGGTCTTTGCACTTGATCACTTGACTACTTATATGACGTATTTCCTGTATTTGGTCCAAGTGTTCAAGTGAGCATGAAGACCACAAGTGTGTGTAGAATTTTTCATTACCTGATGGGACACACTTATAGTGTTGTAAAAGTGCAAGTGTTTACAGAGCTTTATTTTTATTTTCAATACTTTGCATTTTAAAATCAACTTCTAAATGTCTGTTCAGTGTCTCTATAACAGATGACAATTTAATTTTTGGTGCTTCTAATTAAGTGATAAAAAGCAGTTGCAAATGTTGTACAAATAAGTATCACTACTACTCATTTGCACCAATAAAAGTGCAACCCTTTGTTTTAGTAGCAAATTATATGTAATATCTAATTATCATAAATATTTAACATACATTGGAAAGGTTTCCATGACCTCTCGCAAGATCTCGGCAAAAAGTCTCACGATTTATTTCCAGAACATGATGCATGATGGGATACACTAAGCCTCGAATACCGCTCCGGAGCTGTATTCGAGATAGTGTGGATTTAGTGTGCGTTAAGGGCACTGCGCTCTGGCGTTTTTAAGACTAAAGACAGTCTTGCGCACTTACTTCATGTCGCGCGCACACGCTCTCAAGTGGCCAAGACCGCAAGTGTGGGTATTTGGACAAGGCATAAGAAATAGAGGGCCGTTGAGGTAAACGCGTTTGATTAGTTGAACATCCTCTTCCATCGCACAATACAGTACAGTAGTTACTGTTTCTTTTTCTAATCTGGGGAGCAACAAGGTTACAATGTATGGTAGTTGCCAATTGATTTATCTAAACATTGGAGCGATTATGGTTGATAATAATAAATGAAAAAGTTCCTGAAGTAGGTACAATGAAACATTTATTGACATTATATGAGTCATAATGATATGAAATGAGTTTATAATATGTTTTGTAGTGCACTGAATGTAAGTCGCTGATGAAAAACGTGTCCCAATTTACCCGACTTCATACCCTATATATATTTTTGATACTCTTGATACCATTTTGGATATATGGACACAATAGGCCTACCTCAAAACCAGGGCATGTTCGTTCACAAGCTGCATTCGCGGTAGAACTGCTTCTTCGCTGAAATGCGAACAATAGAATTTGCACTTGCGAGTATCAGCGCTGTTCTTTCGTTTTGAGAAACCGATGCAGACGATTCAGTGCGCGAGGGAACTGTCCGAATGAATCAAACTGAATCGCCCACTATTCTTTGCAAACCCTTATTAGTGATTCATGCCCGAATCGCTAGTTCTTATTCTTAAAAACACTTAAAAAACGTAAAAACAGATTAATTTTATTCACAATTTACTGAAAATATTAAGTTAGTAGTGTCGCTACCTTTGGTTACCCAACACTGGTAAACAGCGACCACTTTTTTTCTCATTCCCATCCCATTAATGACCTGTTAAACAATGCCCTTTCATTGATCATTTATTTGACCTCCAGTGTAGAGCCGTACCTGAGTGCTTTTGTAATGCCATCTTCCAGTGAGCTCTAATGAGGCTCATTGTGATGTCTAATTGTCTAGCAGACATTTAACACATCAAATATCGTTTGCTTGGATTCATTAACTATAATGAAGGAATCCACACTCCTAGATTCACCATTTAAAGCGTCATGTATGCCCAGCTCTGCTTTGTTGATGCCAGCAGTTTCCCTCTCTCCTCTCTCTTTTTTTTTTCTCCAGTGCTGTTTCAATCCCTATGTACCTTCTGGTCTGTTACCCTGGTGCTGTAAAACATAGATGCCTGAATTGTGCATTAGGGCACCATGATTACATCCATCAATCATGTCAGAGAATTTGGAAATGATGGTTTAATGTACCTTTTTAACTACATGTAACTGTTGCTGCCTCTGTACATATTTTGTGCCATCGATGTGAAATGCACGAGAGGGAAGGGTGGAAAAGAGAGCAAAAACCCATTGTGTTTTTTTCCCTGTCATTAAGCTGTGCCTGGGAGATGATGTGGAAGCCGTATGTGGTCCAGGGGAAGTATTTATGGCCCTGCTTGAATCTGGTTGGGCTTCGCTGATAGCTGAGATAATGGGAGCGAATGGGATGCAGCGAGCTGTTCTAATGGCACCAACAAGACATGGGAACAGCCAGGATAAATAAATGTTAGCCATTTTCTCTACTCCACGCCATTTGCATGTTCCATCATTAAAGCAGCTTAAATAGTTCCGATAATAGAATAATAATAAAAGTACCGGTTGCATTTAAAAAGTGGAAAGCAGGTCTTTAAATTTTCCTAATGCATTTAATGCAAAGGCTCGTGTTTCAGTTGAATAGTGGAGTTGTGTTCAGTTGAAGATAGCGGGAGCTTTAATTTTAATTTGTTTTAATTCTGACACTTATGCTCCAGTGGCTTTTCTTGTGAAATGGGGATGAATACAAACAAGATTTCAATTCATTAAACAGCAACAAACTGTACGGAAATTGCACTTACTTATGGAAATGGATTTTAAGCATGCAAAGCATTACTTGCTCGGTCTACGCTGAAATTTGAAAAACATTACAGGGTGAGCCTATTAGCTCTGACAGAGTTGAGCACAATTACTGAATGGGGGGATCAAGGTACAGCTAAACCCATGGTGATAAAAAGTGACAAGCTATTAGGAAAGTATATTGACCTTAAAAAGCACTTAATTTAATAAACCACAGTTTGCACAGGTGGCATTACTCTGAGACTGGCATAAGAAAAGACAATGATAGAAATATCACTATTTTACAGAGGTATATTTCAGGATCTCGCTGTTAAGTATAAATAATTTGTACACTTTATTCAGAGTATACTGAAGTAGCTATAATGTTGATGGTAAATCTACCCTATCATACACTTTGAACTCATAGCATTTGAAGTCATCCTATTTTAATTATCTTAATTCAGTTTTTGTGTTTATATCCACTAAATGTAGGTTGATTAGTTCTCTGTTATTATTATTTACTGGCACAATTAATCGTGAATTATAAATATTTAAAATAATATAACATTTCATACTGACCACTGACCAAAGAAAATGGTCTAAAAGCTAAGTTGTTTTTTTTCTCCCCAGTGTTGAATTGGTAGTTGAATTAAAAGTATATAATGCTCTGATAACCATGGTTTTAGTTCTTTTATCCACTGTTTGAAAGACTGTTAAACTATTCTGAGCTATTTATTTAATAGTGACAATTTGCCAGTTATTGTCAGCACTTGTAAAGTCAAGATGGCTGCCTTTCAGTTATAACATAAAACATTTTCAAAATGTTTTAATGTAACTAGTGAAATCAGAAAATTTGGAGCAAAATCAGAGCTTTTGTTTACATTTTTAATGTTATCTACATTTTCAGTATCTTTCGGAGTGAACTGGAGTTAGCTGGACTGTTAACAATGGACTTTTCTTCTTTTTCCTGAAACGGCATTCAAAGGTAAATGCTGTTTCTTAATGCTAAAGGTAAGGCAACAGTAGTTTGTCAACCTATAGTTATTTTGCTTACAGAATTGGCACTGATATAAAAATATTTGGGGGCTTAAAGGTTGCATTTTTATGCCTAGTACTTACATAATTCGCCATAATGCTACTTACTGTTTTTAAGGTGTCCACATTGTACTTATTTGAATATGGAAATGTTTGTGTGTGTGTGTGTGTGTGTGTGCGTGCGTGTGTATGTGCACGTGCGCGTGTGTGGCATCATGTTATTGTATTGTTGTACTGAAATACCACAGGAATAGATCTCATAAGTGTAAAGAACACACATTTACACATATATTCATATATATTCACACATATAATTCATTCTTATGGTCACCGAGGCAGGTCTTCAGAGTAAACCTATTAACATACTACATTTTTAACTTCCTTTGTAGCTCACCAACCTTAATGCACCATCCTCCTTCAGCTCGCTTTTAGAGTTGAATGATCTCAGGGAGGTCCAACATGACTTCCCCGATCCTTTGAGATGTTAGCAGACAAGGATAAAGGAATCCCCTCGCTCTTTTTTTTCCTCTTCTCATGTCATCTTGTGCTCAGTCTAATCTCCCGAACGTTTGAGGCCAGAATTCCGCTTGAAGTGAATAGAAACTTCAGCCTTATTGTTTATGTGCTTCTCAGTATGACCGCTCTTTGTGTCCCCCACCTTGTTTTGTTTTTCATGCTACTTAACAGTGACATTGAATACCATGTGTGTTTATCTGTCTTCAGTGCGTTAATCTGTTTGCATTACTGCTGGTATTCTGGTAGTCCCATTATATATTAGAAAAGCAATTATCACTTCATTAAACATCGAAGGTGTTAACACAAGTCATAAGACTAAGCCATCTGTTGAATTATCTTCTCTGTGTCCTCTTGATGCCATTCACTAAACAACGCTTCTCACCAATTAAGGTTATACTTGGTGATTTAACTTTGAAAATGGGAAGTGTTCTGTTACCCCTCTAATAATAGCAATGCATATGGCGGTTATTTAGACTTTTTAATGAGAGAGATGGCCCCTTCAATTTGTCTTTGAGATCTGGAAAAGGCAGATTGGAGCCCGAGGACTCAATTCACCTGAGCATATGTTAGAATCGGAGGCTTTTTTCTGCATGTGGTGGCAGACGTTATAACATTTTGGCCTATTTTTGTAATCTGCTGTGGGATTGTATGACAGAATGATTTCACTCTTTTTTTTTCCCGCTCTTGCTGCATTGTGTTATTATTGTAAAGGTCAGATATTTGCATGATGGTAATATTTAATTCAACGTATCAGAGTAACCAGGTCGGGTGATCTATTTTGTGAGGCAGTTATTTTGTCAGAGTTAGGCTAAGTCGATTTGCTGTTTTCCAAACCCTTTTAAAAATATACCCTTATCGGGAATCATCACACGTGATCGCTGTGAAATATAGTCCTTTAGTACTTAATTTGAAGTGCGGCACTGATATGTCAAAGAGCCTGTCATCAACTTAACCTCATCTCACTCTGTAAAATCAATAAATCAGTGCTGTAATTGGGCTGCTTTAACATGTTTTCTGTTTTGAATCACATGCTGGGGTAATTTGAAACTGAGCAGTCATAAGCTAACATCTTGAATTATGTGACATTTAGGCATCTTCAGCCTCTTAAATCTGAGACGAAGGCATTAAGACAGATAAACGCATCTAAAAATCAACTGGATTTAAAGCTAAATGCTTATTTCTCATGCCTCCAGTTCATTTAGTTTAACACATTCTATCCAGTTGGAGCTGTCTGTATTTGAGATGTTTTTAACACTGATACGAACAAGATTTGTACCACTTTAGTTTTAAAGATGATGTTATCGCTTTAGCTGTGCATATCTTGCTGATTTAGAGATTTAACAGCTTAATACCGCCTACCTTATTCCAATAAGCAAAGGATACGTTTGGCTAGGAATTTCAGCATAAAGAAGGACTTAATTTAAAAAATATATATAATTTTAGTTCATATTTGAATACAATAAAAATCAATGTAAATGAGTTAAACTTATTTTTATCTGCCATTTTTCTTTTGTATATTAAGCATTTGTATACAGCTAAGAAATTGTTTAGACTAAAAAAGAGGCTGGTTATGTAAAAACTAGAAACAAATATAATGTTTAGGGTTAGGATTAGGATGGAAAGACGATTATCATAATCAAGTACAATTATTCAGTGAAGCGTGTCTTTTTAACATTAATTTTTCGACCGTATACCACCTCTGACTGGGATGGAAAGGTTTTCTCTCAGCATCTTGCCATGTTGTGAGTGTGTATTGACAGCTCAGATGGGAAGCTGGCAGAGGAAATGGCCTCATTTGTTTCCTATGGCTCAGTAATGGCAAATCACCTCTTAGGGGCCGTCAATTGACAGACTCCAATCCTAGTGCGCAAACATCCATGAGGATTTTATTGGCTTCCTCTTCAACTCCTCCACCTAATGTGGTTAGCCCAATGAGGCCCAAAAGTTGTAAAGGTATTACAGAAAAAAATCAATCACCTGCTGTCCAGGCGAGTTCTGTTTTAGGATGAATCGTTTAAATGAGGACATCAGTCAGACTTGTTGTGTTATGTTTATTCTAGTTGCGAAAGGAGACGTTTTGTCAGTTGGCCAAGATTTAATATTTTTAATATAGCCAGAAGATGGATTTTTTAAATCCGTTTAAAAGTACACAATAGTTCATGACATTAATCATTCTCTCTTTAGCTCTTGCGGAAAGAAAAAAAAGAAGAAGAAAGTTTTTCCCAAAATCTTCTACGTCGTCTTAATGAACAGGTGTCTACATAACACAGCCCACCTCACAGATGGCTGTATAATTAGCATTCATTATGGCAGCCTCTCCAAGGCCAAGATCTGTGTGGCCAAGAAGACTTGCTAACCTTCTCACCTTCAAGCAGACCCTTCCCTGTGGGAGACTGACACTTCTTTTTTTCTGAGCTCGGACAAGGTTGGGGGCCTGTTCATAAGGTGTCATTTTGATGCTTGAGCATTACTGAGACATGAATTTAAATTCCAAGGAGGTGAAGGTCTCCTTGAGAGATTTTTAATATCGGGGAATACCCAAAAAATGTGAATAAACAAAATATACTGTACTTTTATTATTGCATATTTTGTTCTATTTTTTTTTCATGATGCTCCAGCCAGTTAGCTGCCATTGAACATATTATGATCTACATAATAAGATTTAAATATTTAAATAGCACTTTAATAAATTGTATGTAACATTTGTAAAATATATAGTATTCTTTAGCCCATTTATACCGGAACAGTGCATTCATGCGAGCCTTCGCCGTATCTCCCAGAGCTTAAAACAATACAGTTTACTCCTGTAGTCACGGTTGTGGCAGTAGCGGTCAGGTCATTCCACGAGCATGTCAGCTTTCATGCCTGACTGGTTCTGTTGTGGGGCGAGGGGGGTGGGCCAGAGTGCAGGGAGCACGAGTAGGCCTGTAATTTTCTCCACTTAGAAATGAATTCCATCTAATCTCATTTCACCATGTCAAACGGCACTGTGACATGCTGTTTTCCTCAGTAACATTTGGTTATGCTGCAGCAGTCGACTGCCCTCCTGATGCAGCCTGACACCCTCTGGTTATTAAAAACTGTTTGCACTTTGCGATATTGTATGATGTGGGTTAAATGCAGAGCAATAGAGAGACTAAATAAACCCTCTCTGTTTTTTAGTTTCGTCAGCTGATGTCTTGTGCCGCTAGCTTGTCTCTGCTTTGAGGTTAGGTTGCCTGTCACTGGGAAATACAGTTAATGGCTAATCCATTTTGTATTTCAGGTGTTGCAACCCTCTGGCCTTACCTTTTTTTCTGATTAAAAGCTATTTATTATAGTTTCTCTCTATTATAGTATCATTATAGTACCTGAAAAAATATTAATTTAGAAACACTTTCCTACTTGAATATATATATTTTTTTACATTCTTTTAAAATGTTTTTAAAAGGCTGTTTTCATTGATTTCAGTAATTGTGTGTTTTATGTTTTCATGTGAAATTGTAATTTTTAAAAATGTATTTATTTATTTATTTTGTTCTGTCTTGACGAGTACTCCCTGGAAGAAGATATTTTATCTCAGTGGGACTTTCCTGGTTAAATAAAGGATAAATAAATACATAAAATAAACATTCTATTCTATTCTATTCATCAGGTTTCATTAGTTTTTCATTTACTTTTTTCATTACTGCAGTTTTCATTTTCATAAAGTGTTAACAACAACAAAAATCATTAATAGTTTATTGTCCGCTTATGCCTTCATATGATTAGTGCAAATGTAAATGGTAATTTATTTTATGTGTTATATCATTTAGACAGTACTAATTATTGGTATTATTTGTCCCCACCTTTTTCTTGTTCATTTCTCACCTGCTCTTAATTATTAATTGTTGTGTTTATTGTACATACATATTTTATTATAATAATAAGAAAAGGCTTTTCTTTGTGCAGTGTACGTTTAGACACAAAATATAATAAATTTAGCAGCAAATATTAAAAGCATAATCTCTCTCATTCTGTGTCTTATAGTGAGTGCAGACGCTTTCCCCTCACATCACAATAAAGAAGTGCGCATTTAGGAGATGGAGTTGCAGACTCTGAGTTATTTGCAGGGGAAATTTATTATTCTGTTCAAGTAATGATCAGGTAGTGTTAGATGAATGCGAGGTGTTCAGCTCCATTACTGGCCGCACATCAGTGAGGCATTATTACATTATCGCTGCTCCTTAGCAGGAGATTGGCTGTGTGACCAGGTTCTGAATACACTCGTAGTGCTCGGGCTGGCATAAATTGCAGATTGGCTCATTGCTTTCAATGATAAAAAGTAAGAATTGCTAGTAAAAAGAACATAGACTCAGGCTGCTCCTCAGCTGTTTGTCAACTGAAAATGTTGGTGCATTAGAAGGAGGGATGTTAAACAGTCGCAGAGATTTTCAGATAGATCAAGAAATCTGCCGTTGGACATTCTCACTGCTCTAAAAGGAAACACAAATCTTTTATACATTTTTTTTTTTATTTGGTGTTGAAATGAAAGGCATTATGAGCAGTATACGAAGCCAATTTGATATATTAAGACATATCCATTATGTATTACATAGAAAATTTGACAAACGTTATTAAATATTAACATATTTCAGATTTTCATTCAAAACATTTGTATTGCTTGCTGATTGCTTTTATTTACTTATTCTTAGTCTGGCACCCTAGACCCTTGATGATCCTTAGGAGGGAAGGAAATCATTAAAACAAATTAGACTGTAAACATTCTAAGGAGCATTTGTCTTGGGGATCGATATGTTCTGCTGTTCGTTCCTGGAGTCTATAGTGTTTTCAAACCATCATGAGGGAGAGTATGAGAAGAGTCCTTTTTTGGCTTATAGATGGACCAATAATTATTGACAGCTTGGAAACTAATGACTGAATCCCCTTTTAACCTCCTGCCCAACTGTAATATATACACTTTTATTTTTTTCTTGAAAATGCCAAAAGCATTAATTATATTTTCAGATAAAATACTGATGTGATTCTAAATTCTTTTATTTGGTTTAGTTGTATTGTGATTGCCAATATAATATAAACCAATAATTATATGTCTTATGTAATTGTTTGTACTAAATTGTTATTTTTTGCTAAATTTATATTTTCAGTTTTTAATAGTAGATATTGTACTTCACATTTTTTTTCTGAGCACATTTCAGATCAATATTATATTATTAATTATACATTTAGTGTATAATAATAATAATAATAATAATAATAATAATAATTGTTACATTATTAAATTGGCGTGCTTAACTAATTTCAATCTTTAATGAAAAAAAATTCTGCTTAAAATGATTACATTGCCATCATTAGCTACAATCATGATTTGCTCTGTTCTTTCTCCACTCCGTCCATATCATGACAACGCTGTGCAAAGCAGGTGATTCTAAGCTGCAAATTGAAGAAAAGTGTCACATTAAATCAGACAATATCACATGTATTCATTTCCTCCTCTTTGTACCTTTTAAGCTTATTTTCGCCAAGGATGAAAAGGAGAGAAGTGTCTTCCCTAGATAGGATTTAAGATAGGATTTAAAGCCCAATGTAACCAAAGCTCTATTGTCATTTACACAGTCTGGGCCCCTAACCTCTTCCCCAGTTATACGGTTGAGGCCTATGAATTTGTGACCCCCCCAGATAATAAGTCTTAATGGCAACAAAATGACTCCTCTGTTTCATTCTGTTGTTATGTTAAAAACAGCTAACCCAAAATGACCATCCTCTGCATATCAGGCTGGGTTGTTTGCCTTGCTTTTGGTGGGCTGCAAGTTGGAGTTCCTTCTGTTCCCCATATGGCAGCATTGTCTTGGTAATGTGCTACAATGCCCCCCCTTGGAGCGTGCTGCAGGCCCTGCTGCTAGAGGATAAACTATTGGTTTCACTTTTTCTCTCGGAGCCCCTGGAGGCAAGCCTATGACCTGGGGGACATGCTGCTCTCTGAGCTGGGGGGCTTTCAGCGCGTGGCGCCCCTCCACCCCCACTGACACTGCCTGAGAGGGCCCTTAGCCAACAGAAAAAAAGCAGAAAGGCCTGAAAGGAAGGATGCGTAGTTCTTGGGGGCTCTGAAAGGGAAAGCCAACCTCATTGTGCCCTGTATGGCGGGAACACAGCATACGGCCTCTTATAAGACTGGATGTAGATTTTATAATCATGCCAATTATCGTTTTTTCCAAAAAGTACTTTCAGTGATGTTGAGTCTGACTACTTCTGCTTCAAAACTTTTCATTTGCTTGTTTGTAAATGCATATTTCAGTTAGCCTTTCCCCCCCTAATTTCTAGAGGTTTTATTAAAAATGCATGTTTAATCCTGGTCTTCTTTTAAAAAAAGCGAAAACTTAGAAAATCAGGGTGTCACCCTTGAGGCATCATCTCAATCAAGAGCGTGCATTAGCCCAAATGACTAATGGGACTCACTAAAAATAATTAGAGAAGAATTTTAAGAAGACCATTATATTATGTAAATGCATAATCATAAAAAAATGTGCTGCATTTGCAAATATGCATATGATTTCATCGTGCCTGTTTTAATTAACCACGTTGTCCTGCCTGAGAGATAATATGATTTATAATCTATCATTAGCAGTTGATGCTCTCTCCTTTTTTTTTTGTTTGTTGAAGTTGTCTTGTAGTGTCCGCCAGTTTGATCTGTTTGCTTGGCTGCCATATAGTTCATTGTTAATGGAAAAATTAATTGCCAGGCGACATCAAGAGTGTCAGCTCAGAAAATGTAGGAGTCAGTTTGATAATGTAAACTAAGTAGCGGGATGATGCAGTAACCCAACCTTTCATGTTCTCCCCCACATCAAAAATATCAGAAATAATTAAAAACATTTAATCTTAATGCGTTATGTTATTTAAAATACAAACCTGATAATATGGAAGGTCAAAACCTACTGTCATGTATTTACATATTAAGCTGTGCTATCATTTTGAGACTAACTTAATCTGACAGTGAATAAATCACATTATTATTTAACATTGTTGCGTTATCTTGTTTCATGCAAGATATTGTTTTGTTGAATCTAAATTAATCTGACACATTGATTCTGTCATTTTATTTGGATGTTATTTTGAAATTATACCACTAGTTTATAATTTTGCATGTGTCCAGTTTCACATAAATTTGGCATTTGACTTTTGTCAGCAAGAATGTACAGTAACAGCATTAAAAAGTTTATCCATGTGTTAATTTATCAAGTTTGTGGAGCTTTTCCATCATACCTTAATTCCAAATACATTTCAGTTTGATAACTTTATTTGAAAAAATCTTGCAAACTTATCGCTTCAGAAAATCTAGTTAAGGTTATTTAGTATATTAAGTTTTCATAAATTGGCTCCTGAGTAAACTTAAATATATAAAGCAACCTTAACTAGATTTTTCTGAGGCAATAAGTTTGCAATTTTTTTTCAAGTAACGTTAACATATTGAAATTTACACTGGTATGAATAGTCTAGTAAAAATAATTAAATTAAATTAAAAAACAATTAGCCAGCAAGGAAATCATACAGTTCCCGAAAAGATATGGCGCGTAGCAACACTGTATATGTATTTATACTATTATAAATACCTGTACAGAGTCAATGATTGAGAGATTGAGAAATGCTAAAATCATCACCCAATTCCTGAAAAGATATGTTGTGCATACTGTACATAGCCTAATGTATATATTCTACAGTATTATAAATATCTTCATTATGTACAAAGGCAATACTTGAGAGATTTAAGTGGTTATTTAAAGTGTGCCACTCAGAAAATATCGAAAATATTAAATTTATATATGGAAACAGCATAAAAAAGTCCCTGTTACCTTATTCAGTGGAGTAAGTTATGTACACATATGTTCATTTCGATAGGTAAAACTCACAACTTGCATTCAAGATCATCTGAGAAATTACAAAACACTTATGAAGCTCCTTGTATGAAAACTTTAACTGGCCTTGAGGTCACAAAAGCGTCCGAGAAGTTTTCTTTTCGCCGCTTTCATACTCCGAACAAGAACCTTTGGTTCACTGCTCACAAGACATACCTTTTTTCACTTCCTTTTTTTGTGCTGTCCTCCCCCATCCGGGATTGTTTCTACAACACACATTTGTGAATCTGAATTGATGAAAAAGTAACAAAGCCGCTCTGTTGTGGCAGGATGAAAGGCCTGTGAGAACACTGGGGTTATCTGCTCAATAAATATGATGCTTCCTCATACTACAACTCTTTGTCACTGACAAAGAGCAAACAGCTGGTAGATGAAATGCTACATTGCAGCACAGGACAACAGACATTTTCAGCTTGGCTGACCAGACACTAGCCTTTGAGCTGGCTCTGGGAAGGCTGTTTGTTTGACCCAAAGGAGTGGAATTGACAGAGAAAGCCTGCAGCACTTTTCTCTTCTATGACTAAGATGGCAAATTATTTTCCAGTTCCCTGTGTGAGGTGCTGTGTTTTTGCTAGCTCTCTCATGACCGCTTTGCACCTGCTGTGTCTACAGGGCATAGTTCAACAAAGAGAGCACTTGTTGACTGAATTCTGCTTACACCTTCTTTTAACTTTTATATGATTCAAGGAGCTCTTCATTAAATGTGTGTGACACTGTAGGGTTTTCATCGTTATCAGTCTTCACAAGACATGAAATTGCTCACAACAATTTGTATCGATTCATTTTTCCCAGGTAGCTCAAGTGTGCACCAGTGTCTGTTGGTATAAACACAGCAATCCGCTGGCATTGATTTATGATACAGGGCACTCGCAAATTGACTTATATGCTAGAGTTGTAAATGGGGAAGGCTGTTTGATGGAGACGCTCATTTCCTTCTATAAATGTTTTAAATTAACTCAACCCTTGTGGCAGAACAGCACAAGCTTTTCTTTTTCCCCCACTCTCCCTTTTTTATTTGCAAGATTATCCTCATTATCAAGCAATTTGTTTCATAAACGGAAACATTTCCCTTTGATAGAGTTAGGACGAGGAGTTTGATTAAGAGGATTCATTTCTGAAAGTAAACCTATGAAATTAGCCAAGGAACGAGCCATGTTAACAATGATGCAGAGCAAAGATGTTTATAATCAGAGCTTTTTGACACCACATAGATCACAGTAAAGGTGGAAATAAAGCAAGATACTGAAGAATCACAGTCCCACAAAACGATACAATAGTATTCATTTATCAAGTTTGTGGAGCTTTTCCATCAGACCGTAGTCAATTACCGGTATGAATAGTAAAGATGCATGTGATTCCAGATTCAGGGCTCTTATTGGCATTTTGTATTGCAGTGCTTAGGATAAAAAATGATTTAAAGAAATATTTAGCCAGCCAGCAAATCATGACACAAAACAAAATATAGAATTATGCAGCACTGTACATATACTTTCTACAGTATTAAAAATACATTCTTCATAAATTCACTGTTTGTTCACTTTTTGCTTAAGTAGTTTTAAATATGTACTTACATATTTCTCAGATTATTTGTACAATATTTTGTAACATTGTTTTTCCTTAACACTATTGCCTCTACCGTTTTTCTACATGCTGAGGGCTAATTTTCCTAATTGCTTTGTGTTGGACAAATTCGAAATAAAAATATATTTTATATATTTTTGTATTTGCATGATTTGTTTGATTTTTTAAATAATGTAAATATTAAAACAAACTTATTTTACGGTTCAGTTTTACACAAACAGTGTTGCTCCATCAATATATTTAATCTAGGCCTGTATATATATTTTTTTATCATATGTATTATCCTATTTATCATATTTATATATATCTTTTGACAATCACACACTGTTGGACTATTTTTTTAGTCCAACAAATAATAAACGGGACAATTTAACTTTAAACTCAGCCTATCTCTTTCTGACTGCACATATCCTTAACTGTATGATTTTTAATTATACCTCTGTGCCAACAGACCTTTCAGACATAAAAGTTATCTACCAGCTCAGAATCTGTAGCTCCTGCTTCCTAATGGCATGGTATTAAAATCGCACTAATTAAATGGAGGAAATATACAATATGAAGTCATACATGACACAAACAGACTAGAGAGACTTGGCTGCTGTTGGCTCTGCTTTAAAGCAGGCACCTCCACTGCTCGCTGTTAGTGGGAGGACCCCTACTGGAGGCTCAACATTTTCTCTGAGCCACTTGGATGTCTATGAGATCTATTGCATTTCGACTTCTAGTGTTTTATTCCATGCTCAATATTTAAATGCTTTTATATTCTATAAGGGAAGTCAGTTAAAATCTCTTGATATTTTGATCAAGAATATGAATGTTTTTACAGCACTTGTTTTTAACATCATCTTGTAATTCATGACAGGCTTTAATGTACAGACACCACAACATTTGCTCCTGTTTTGGACTGATGATTATCTGAATAATTACAGACTTGCTGTCACACAGTTGATGAGGTGAGCAGTAAGTCTGTGAATTATTAAAAATACCTTAAAGTACCTTACATCATTTCATTTGTAGGTCATCGTCAGAGCTTGAATGACAGGCTTTAATGTACAGACACCCCAACATTTGCTCCTGTTTTGGACTAATGATTATCTGAATAATTACAGACTTGCTGTCACACAGTTGATGAGGTGAGCAGTATGACTGTAAATTATTAAAAATACCTTAAAGTACCTTACATCATTTCATTTGTAGGTCATCGTCAGAGCTTGAGCAATCAGTCAAATTGCAATTGAATGAAACATAACAACCAAAGAAAACATAGAATCGCCATTACATGTAATTTTATGGTGATAAAAAAGTATTTTGTTAAAGGCTTCCTTAAATCTTTTCCCACATTAGTGTTATATATTGCTTAAGCTTAAAATTGTATTCTGTCAGCATGGTCAGGTGTAGAGATGTGGAGTTCAAACCATTCACAGAGCTTCCCTTTGTTAAGGCCCTGGGGTCTTGTTTCACTAGAAGCTTGCAAAACCAACTCACAGGGTAACATTTTAAAACATTGATGGATTTCAAATCAACTTTATTATCAAAATGGTTCAAATAAAACTTAATGGCAGTTCATCTCATCTTGTTCAATTAAAACATACTGTGCAAATGTGGTTTCCTTTGCTCAAAGGAAGCCTGTGTTTTATGTTTTATTTCACAGTTATCCTCTTACGATGTTAAATGAATCGGGGGGGATATGTATGAACAAAACCTCAGTCCTCTGGGAGGGAATTTGTCTTGCTGTACTTAAGAAGCAGCCCTTGTAAATTATAAGCTCCTAATTTTTGGTAATTAAATACCACTTGAATATTTAACACCATTGTTTGGGTCTCCAGCAAAATGCGTACCATGACTTTCGGACTATCAAGTGACTATTGTCTCCTAAATTGGGATAAAAACCGAAGTGCAAACCAACCCCTTGCTCCTCTCCATAATTTATTTGCATAATTAGCTCTTAATTTTAATTCACTATGCAAATATGTGCCTCTTTTAAATTGCATTTAAATGTGAACTGAGCTCACTGTCAAAGCAAATGTGAATATATTGTTAAATCGTGATGAGAAATGATCGAAAAAGAAAGCAAGTGTAATGGGGAGCAGAGAGCAGAATGTGCCCGTAGACCAAACATATTGGCTATTTAATCGGTTAAGGTAGGTTCTGTCTTTTTAGTTGAGAAATACTAGAAACTTAAATTATTTAATTTTTTTTTAGTACACTCCCCCATGTACTTTTAATACACACACAGATATGTGTTACTTCTCGAAACTGCTTTTTTCTTGCCCTCTGATGATTTGCGTTGATACTCAGAGGATTTTTTCTGTATATCCATTTCTGTTTGGATGCTCTTTTGTCAGTTTAGGGAGTATTTGCTCTTGTTTCTCTTAGAGAAGGGAGGCGTGCTTTGAGGACACTTATTACCTTCTATTATTCAAAGATATCAAGTGGTCAAGAAAACGGGGCTAACTCTCAGTGGCTAAGCCCATAGTCCAGCCCAATGGTGGCCTTTGTAGAGAAGGGAATACAAACCCTTGGCTAGGACAAAGTGAAGGGAAATTGACCTGCTTGATCCTTTTTAGGGGAGCGGCTCTGTCTCTTTCATCTCCTCTTGAGGTCCGTGATCTTGAAATAGCACTTAAACAAATGATATTATGCCCCTGCTATAATAGGAACTTTAATATTTGTCCTTAAATGTGTTCTTCATTTAAAAAGAAGACAGCTTCTTTGTGATTGCCTCTTAGTATTTGTCCTGAATCACATGGATTTTTTTAATGATCTAAAATGCATTTGTTGAATAAGTTTTGAATAAGAAAAAATTTTTGCAGAAAAAAAATCAGTAGTGAAAGAGCAGGAGCAGAATAGAAATATGAGACTGACAGGCCTTTGGGCCGAGGAAGTAGCCAAAAGGGACAAATTAGCTTTAAACAATAGGGGATCTCTTCCACTGGGGGATAATTAAATGTTTTCTTCATCAAAGCCAAGACAGTTTGCAAGCTGCTCATTTTGTAATCCTATCATGTTTGCCCCTGAGATATGCATTTTGAATTTTCTTCCCCCCTCTTTCTTTAGGTTAGTCACTATCTCCATTGATGGCAATTCCATTTAATAACACTGTTGGGGGCGTTAATTATGCTGAGGGCTCAGGCCAGCCTGTTTCGGGCTGCTGCTAATGCAGGCCCTATGTTCTGTCTGTGGGGCTCCAGCCCACCGGATCACGGCAAACAAAGACCTTTGTAATTTTCATGCAGGTGAAGAGCAGGGCTTGCCAGAGACTGTCAATAGGGATGGTTTTAAATGGATTTTTTAAAGATTTCCTTTTAGTTTTTAATTAATTATTATTATTAGGCTATTATTTTATTTTATAGCCATATATTGGAAAAAATTATAAATTAGATAAATGAATAAGAGATTTTTTTCTGATATTTTCTTTTTATATTTGATGGTATTTTACCCTTCAAATAACTTATCAGCAAATAAATGCAACTAATTTTAAACATTTAAAAATGCCCAGCACTTTGTTTTTTGATCTCAGACCAAAACCTGTGGAGGAAAACTCTTTGCTGTTGCTCTTCGTCCCATTGCCTCAACCGGTCCCATCTGCAGCATGTGACAGGGACATTTTGTGCCTGCTCTTTCTCTTTGGCCACTGAGCTGTGGATTACATGGTTTGTTGTAGGCTGGGGATCAGAAGGAGGAAGCTGAATAATGTTACCCGTCTCTTTGAGGGAGGCCCACGGTCGGCCGACTTCAGAATAGCTTTAACAGGATATCTCAGAGGAAACGATGGCTTTTGTCCAGTGCTTTCCAAAAAAGGTTAAGTCAAAAAGAGCTGGGGGTCGCCTTTTAAACAGTCTCTGGAATACAGCTTAAACCCGTGCCCACAGTGTTGCCTATCTAACCTCGTGACACCATCAAACGGCATGCTGGGACTTTCCAGCCTTGAATATGTCCCAGTGTAACATGCCGCCTGGTCCCTGTGGGCATGGCTGAACATTAATACCGTCTTTGAAGCGGAAATTTTTAATGTAACAGAGGGAACAAAATGCATACGGTTAAAATAGATGAATACATTGTATTAGGCTCTTGGCACATATTCCTGGCTTTGTAGCTGATTTGTTGGATCCCTCTATCTTTCGGTAGAGGGTCATTCCAGTGTTTGCTTTGGTGGCGCAGATTGTGGCGAGAGGATCCTTGAAGTGGAGGACAGGATTAGCAAAGATTATCAGTCACAGTGAATAAGCAGAAGTGGAAAAGTATTTCACCTTCAAGGGCTCATGGTAATATGAATAATCAAACGTTCCCCAACCACCCTGTAGTCTGACGCACAACCGCCAGTACTGTTCACAGTCCTTAAAATTATCATTTTTCTTTGCCACCATGAAGACAATATGTTTTGAGGGATAAAGCCGTGCTGAAACAATTGCAGCGCCTTGCCTCGGGGTCTGACACAGACTCCAGGGACAGTGTTGAGCTCAGGGGCCTGTTTGCTCAACACAATCCGTCCTCTTTTCCCAGAAGGCCTGTCACTGCTCAGATCATTTAAATAGCCATTTCTCTAACGGGAACTGAAGCCTGTCTTCTTAGATGTAGACGAGCTAGCCTGTTTGCTTACTGAAAACCAGGAATTATGGATTTAACCTTGCAATGCATAAAAGGGGTCAAATTGACATATAAAATCATTCAGTTCCTTCCATATATTTCCTATTTTGCCTCAGCAATGTCATTTACATGTTCGTTGGTCATAGGTTCAGAATAAGTAATATTTTTATAGAACTGTCCCAAGTCTCTCCATTTTATTTAGTTTTATTATGCACTGTATTTTATGCTCACCAAGGCTGCATTTTATTTGATCAAAAATAGAATAAAAATAGAAATAATGGGAAATATTATTAGGCTATAATTTAAAATAGCTGTTTTCTACTTTAATATGTTTTAAAGGGTAATTTATTCCTGTGATGGCAAAGCTGACTTTTCAGCAGCCATTACTCCAGTCTTCAGTTTCACATGATTCTTCAGAAATCATTCTAATATGATTTGATGCCCAAGAAAATTTTCTTCCTATTATCAATGTTGAAAACAGTTGCTTAATAATAATTTTTTTTGTGTGTGTGAAAACACTGGTAAATTTTTTTCAGGATTCTTTGCGTATAAATCTAGAATGTTTGAAAGAACAGCATTTATTTGAAATGTGTTTTTGTAATATTGTAAAATGTTATTCAATATTACAAAAAATCATTAGAAATATAAAAATGTAGTCATAAAAGTTTTTTATTTTATTTTGAACAGTAGTGTTTTGTCAATAATATTCCATTCCTTGAAACTCTATAGAATTCTCAAAATTTGTATTCTATTACATTTGTGTCATACAATGTAGCTATTTTTAATCATTTTAATTTTCTCGCATTTAAAAAAAAAATATTGGCTTTGATTGGCCTCTTTCATCCACAGCCAGTAAAAACTTGGACACACCTGGATGAATGTTTCTCATGATCCAAAAGATCACAACAAGTAGGCAGATTTGTCAGAATGCCTTTTCTTTGAGGAAAGAAAATGCTTTGCTTATGCATTATATGTGTTATGGACCACGCATTATAGAGTTTAATAGGTTTCAATATATTATAGGGAATATTTGGAAAAGAATAGTCCAAATTGTTGTTTATGAGATTATTGCTTTAAACATATTGCCCTGGCTGCTGTATTTGAAACACTTTCAAATTTCATGTCTTGAAATTCTTCATTTCCTCTGGGGACTCCTCTCATCTCCATCTTCTGTAAAATATCCTGACAGTGACAAATGACAGGCCTGTTTTACATTCTAATGTGCTTAATTGAAAATACCTATGTAATCTCAGTTTAGACTGGGAGGTGAATAGTATTTTCACAAACCAATAAAAAAATAAAACATAAGCACATTAGAAAACCCCAGAGGCAGTTTAATAGACCTGCTACTGCTGCCCGGGGGCCCCTTATGAATGTGTTTTTAGTTATATAGTGATATCTGGGAGTACATAAGCTGACAAAACTTGTAAAAAAGTGAGTATATAATGGCTCTGTCAAGCCTGATGGATTTGCAGGCCATCTGCAATAGCTGCCTAAACTGAATAAAATCACACCATGCTTTTATGTAAACAGGCAGCACCAGAGCTCTCCCCCTTCAATTCACAGGCTGGTCAAAGCCCAGGAGCTCGGATCAATAAGACATTCATCCCTCAGTAAGCAGTGAGACAAAATACATGATGGTTAAAGAGTTCAGTTCATGAATCTGGAGCGGCTCGTGAGGGCTTCTCACAGGGAGTGTGTTTTTTCCAGTAGTTTGGCCGAATGCAATTAATGGCACAATGTGCTTCAGCTCGTTGATGATAGCCCGTCATTACAGATTACTTTCGGTGAGCAATGAGACCCCACTAGAGAAGATAATGCGATTCAATAACATGTTAACTGCGCTCATAGAAAAAAAAAAGTCTGTACCTGAGCAATTATCCCCCACCACCAAAGAGCTTTCTCACAAACAGAGGATTATCCATCTATAAATAAAAGGGTTTGATTGGCACATTGTGTTTCCATAGTCCATAACTTCATACAGCTACAGCTACACCTGTGCCCAGTATGAATATTTTAATCTAATCCAGGTTTAATTTACAGTGTTGAAAAAACTATCCTGCAATGCCAATTAATTAGGGGTGTGTATAAATATTTTAATGACTTCTGATACAAAGGTGACACCACACAGATAGAATTTACAACCGTCTGTATCAGAATATTAATAATGCAGAGATGTTATGTTTTTCTCAGTTTTCAGGACAGTAAAGCCAATAGAGAACTGCGTATGTTTCTTAATATACTAATCTAAATATTTAATTTAATGTAATTTAATTTAATTTTATTTTATTTTATTTTTCTATTTTATTTAATTTTTAGGTAAAACATACTGCATGTTAATATAAAATACTATTTGATTTTGAAAATCAGGCTTGAGTTTTACAGAGATCATGTCAGGCCTTTTATTTAATAAGGTCCAGTAAGATTTTTAAATGCTTTTAAAAGAAGTCTCTTATTTAATCAAAACAGTAATATTATCAAATATTATAACTTTAAATAACTGTTTCTATTTGTATTTTTTTTTTCAAAGTTGAATTTTCAGCAGCAATTACTCTAGTCTTCAGTATAACATGATCTTTCAGAAATTAATCTATATTTAACAATATTATTCTATTTTATTTTCAGGTAAACAAACTGTACGTTCTAGATTAGAACATGCGAGGCCACATTTTTGTTTTGTGTTTTGTTTTCTGTTTTTGGATTATCATACGGTAGATCATCTGTTGTGAACCATTAGCTGCCATGTTAAAAAAAACATTAATACCTTACAAATTGTATGTTTTGTAGCTCTCTGTTTCAGGTGCAGGAATGTTTCAAGTCTTTAAAATTAGTCAGGCTTTGTTACCATTATTAAGGCTAATTCATGCCACAACTCTGCTCAGTCACTGTACAGCCTCTTTGACACCAACATTATGATACGCATTGGTGCATTGGTTAGTGATAAAAAGAAGCCTATTATCGCAATTATTAGCATTTTTTGGCACCCTTGTGAAAAGGCCATTAACAATGTGTGTATGTGTGTGTGTCTGTGTGTGTGTGTTAGTGACAGAATTAGTTCTATGCACAGACACGGCAGGGAGCCCTCTCTTTCTACTCTAATTCACATCAGAGTCAAATCAGCATGCTCAGAAGCCATGAGTGGCATCAGTGCTGTGTGTTCCATCCCTGAGACAGGCCTCTGCCATTAATCACCATTAGTGTTATTTTGAGATTAGATGACTAAATGCTGACATTGGGGGTAGTGGCACCAGAGTCGTAAGACCTTCAGTGTCTGATTTGCAGGGCCTGGTGTTCCACCCTAAGTGTTTGGATGGAATGAAGATAAGAGATGAATTTTAAAGATGCTATTACCTTGTCAATGGTGTGTGCAATCAACAAGACAACTTTGGTTTCTATAATTTTCTTATTTGGTTTGCTGTAGAAAGGATATATTTCTATGACATTTGAATGTCTGTATGATTATGATAAACCAACACCCGGATTTCAGAATTTGTCTGTGGAGAACACTGGTTTATTTCTATGTGGAAGAGTGTCTACACATTTTATTAAATATACAGTCGGATCCAAAAATCTAGCATTCAAAATCTAGGATTTGAGTTTTTGAACAACTTAAACCAAACATTATGATGTAAAATAAGAAATGTTTCAGATTCTGCACTACTTCTTGGTGACTAATCGAATAAGTAAATTTGTGACATTGACCATGTGAACTTTGTGCAAAGTTCTTTGTTTTTGCTTTGATCATGATCATCAGGTTTGACACCAATATATGAAGTTCATGCATCTTGAGTTACACTTACATATAAATGAACTTTTTTTTTTTAATTCAAGTTTTCATAATCTTTATAATCTGCATTTCAACTATTATTATATGAAGTGAAAAAAAAAATGTGTAAAGTCCAAAATAGAAGCATTTTCTCTAGTGATCTTGTGGACTCCACTGTATGTGTTTAACAATCCTGATAATTTATCTACTTTTGTCCTAAAAATCACACTTGTGCATATTGAAAATGATTAATCTAGGGGAATTCATCATGTGCTTTGATAGGTCCTGATTAACATGTATTTATGCAATTAATCAAACTGTTCTTGCCAAAACAATGATCACACCGGTGCCATTGCCAAAGATTGTACACCTGCTACCGAATCAACTTACACATTATTCTGAAGACACTGGAGCATTTATCCTAGCATCCCTGTTTCACTCCACCAAAACCACTGAAGCTACAAGATTAAATTTATCTCCTCAGCACTAATTTTTCATCCATGACCCCAAAGTAAACAAATTGTCTCATCACAATCTATCAAACAAACACCAGTGCAAACATGGTCATTGGACATAATCAACATCACGCATCAAAAAGTCAAAAACAAGAAATGAGAGGGTTTGTATTGCAGTGTCCAAAGGTTAAAAAATGCATGGTGTAAACTCTCTGCAATAATTGGGGTGGTTCTCTTTCCTATAAAAAAGCATGTAACCTTATGTTATTCATGGATTCAGTCATTTTCATCAGCATGGTTCGGTAGGAAAGCTATAAAATACTTTCAGATAGCCATAAACACATCTGATGAAAACAAATTAGAGCGGAGAAATATAACTGTCGCAAACATTACAGGCTGCAGTCGAAATGCATTAGAGGAAAATTTCGATGTTGCAAATAAATGTAAATGTAATAAATGACACTTGCATCACATAAAATTTTGAATCACTATTTCACATACATCATTTAAATGCGTTTCTTTTCCATTAAACATGCTATTAGGAATATCTCAACACATTTATGGAAATAAGGTTACTAAACTAACCTGTTGATACACAAGTAACCTTAAATGAGGAATAAACTCTCGCAAATAAAGTAGCCATAATCTTTTGACAACATGAGATGAGAGTTTAGCTGATTTGTTGGTGGGCTTCTGTTCTATTCTTGTTAATTAATTTTTAATACCCTTAATGACAGCAGAGGAGCGATGTAATTAAAGGAGCAAGTTAAGAAAAACGCTGACTTAAACTCTTTATGAGGACCATTTTAATGTTAGTTTAATTGGAAATAACACATTATCTTAATGAACAGATTGCCTTCAAGGAGGATCTTTCCCTTAGCAAGCTCAAACTGGCCTGCATGCAATTTTGAAATGTCTTTTTTTTTTCATACTGGAAGGAAGAGTTCACCACAAAATGTAAATTCTGTCTTGATTTACTCCAAACCTCTATGACTTTCTTTCTACTCTTGAACACAGAAGAAAACATTTTAAAGATTTTTTTTTTGCCATTTTTGCCTTTATTATGATAGGACAGGAAGTGAAGTGGAAGAGAGAGAGGGGGACGGGATCAGGAAAGGTCCATGAGCCGGGACTCGAACTCGGGACACAATATGTCGGCAAGATGCTATTGGCGCCGGAAAACATTTTGAAGTATGTTTTACTCCATACAGTGAAAGTCAATGATCCAAAACAGCAACTCAGACTTTTATTGTATGGACAATTTTTTTTAGGTGAGCTCTTTTCAAAGTAAGAAGTATTCAGGCATTTAAAACAAACTATGTTTTATACTTTTCTCATAAGATTTCAAAATTCTACCACAATTGAAGTTGGACTAGCAATGTCCATGTGGCATGAAATGGATGCAATGGATAAATCGAAAGGGTCCAATGCCCCAGCAAATGGACTGTCCCACAACATGACACAGTTGACATTAGCGAGACTGTCCTGTCTTTGTCAAAAATGTCTGTGCACCTGGGTCTGGGGTGGGTTGTTGGTGACAGGGTGGGGGGCTGTTTTTATGCGATGAAGCTTTGGGCAGTTGAGTTTAATTTGGGATTTACAAGTGACATTGTGCCCCCACACCCGTCCTGTTACTCTCTGGGATTTATGGAGTGAGACAGAGGGCCTTCTCCTCATGAATAGACAGCCTGCAACTGGCCATGCACAAAGTATTATGGCTCAGCTGCATTATGTATCCAAATACACCTCAGCCCCCAGCTCTGTCAACTCGGCTCTCGCAAACAGCGAAGGTCAAGGTTTACCTGCAGCACTAAGGCAAATGAAGATGTTTCATAGCAGGTTGTACTTATTAGACTAAAATTTCACTACAAGAAAAAAATTGGTCTTTATATTTGGATATGATGTTGGTGGCGGTTGGTCAAGGTGTTTGGGATGAAGTGATGTATGAACCGCGAGCACCCAGATGTCGACTGCAGGGCTTATCTTCCAGAAGCGGTTTCCCTTAAGCCCTAGCATTAATACACTGATAGCCCAAGGAATAGCCAAGCATAAAATGAATGTAAAAGGATGAAGAAACAACAAGAAAGGCAAAGAAGAAAGAGCATCCGAGTGTTTAGGCCAAAAGTTCAACAGACCAGTAATACAGAACTACCAGGAGCATTACAGGATGGCTCGCATCCACATGTGTATAATTCATTTTTAGGCTGCTTTAAGATGAAGCTCTCCAAATGAACGTTGGATCAAGTTAACTCTTTGGCATGTCAGCAAAAACGGTGCACTCTTGAATAACTGTGCGGTATTTATCATGCCATTATAAGCATGAACTGACTGATTATTGAGTTTGTCAACACATTATTCTTAGGGTTCAAAGTGCTGTCATTTAAATCTCCAGCGGAGTAAAAATAATTCATAATGTCCCAATTTTAGAATACAGTGGTATTATAGAGTAGTTGTTTTTCATGTTTGACCTGTCTGATTGTCCATCCTGCCAAGAAAATGCTCATAACATGGAAAGATTTTCTCTATATTATTTGATCAAAAGCAAAGATGAAGAGGAGATATTAAGAGAGGATATTAACATTGTCTCTGGGCAGTAATTTAGCCTCTGGATCTTTTGCTCTAGTGAAATGTAAAACAATTTGTAAAGGACAGTTAAGTCGTTGCCACAGCTCCACCTCCTCTGTGCACAGGACTATGCAGGAGTAGCCACGTTAAATATATGAATGACCATAATTACATAAACTATATACTACATGAATAAAAAAATACAGTTGAGGCTGATCCAGTATCAGGTAATCAATCGATCGCTCGCTCGCTGAATCAATCAGTCATCAATTAAGGAATTACATTGGTTGGTATTAAAATGCATTTTTTGTTTCATACCTTGTCACAGTAATACTTTTATTTCCTTATTTTATTGATTTAAAAAAATGCCCAGAGGCACTAAAACATACAGGCAATGATTAATGTCCCTCTCAGAAAAAGAAATTATATGGAATAAATTAAACTACTGCAGCAGCAAATTGAAAAATAAGGATGTAAATGAGCTTTGAACACTTAATATCTTATAAAGAAAAATAGTCAATGAGGCCCAAAAATGATGAGGGATCGCCAAAGAAACATAATATTAACACTAATGACCAAGGCTAGGTTTCTGCACTGTCAAAATCTAACTGTCACATGTGATTTGCTACCCAGAAAATGAGTAATAGGGGACAATATAGACCAATTGAAAGAGCTAACCTTGTTCACAAAGCGAAAGACAAGAGCAGTAACCCACTGGATGTCGGCTGTGAAATATGGCTTAGAACAGTTTTTAAATTTCAAGCGTTTTAGTGAGAATTATGATTGAGCCAATCAACATTTGTGTGTGTCCATTCCAGCTTTAAAGATTATAAATGACCAAATGTGAACACTTTTTGACATCGTGAACTGTGAGAATTCAGCTGAAATGATCAAGCGCCGTATTTTCTGTTCCCAAAAATTAGAACCTAGTTCGTGGCTTGCTAGAGACAATATGGTGCAGTCTTGGCACTCAAAAGCCCCTTCTCCGCTGAATCCCACCCAGAGGTGCTGGTAAAAGCAGTGGGGTGAGTGAAAAGATCTGGCAGTGAACCCCTTCGCTCATCCCTTCCCATTGCAGCAGTAGGGGAGAGAAGAGATGAGAGGAGCTGCTGTATATTAAACATCGCTCTTTCAATCGGAACCTTTAATTAGAGCAGCTCAGTATCAGTTACAACAGTCCTGCACAGCTGCCCGGGCCTTTCGAGGCTTGGTTACTCTACCAGACTTAATCTGGAGGGGGGAGGCGAGGACGCACATCGAGAGATGACTCAGGATATTAGCTGCTTCTCGGCTGTCCTCCAGTTACAGAGGCGGCCAGGGGCACATGACCCAACATCCAAGTCCAGGTCTCTGAAAATCTTCTGTTGTGTTATTGTTATTCGCGATTTCACACCCCCAACCCTCCCGCTCCCTCCACCGCCGCCACTACCACGTTGCCGACATCCGTTCCTGGCTCTCTCTCATAAGGATATACTGAAGCGTGTGTTATGCACACCTAAAGACGCTATAAAAATTGCTGAGGTATAAAATCGAAAGTGCTCAAACTGTCGGTGCAGAAATACCTGGCTGCTCGGCCTGTTTGGTGTGAGGGAATCGCTGGCAAGACCAGGAGCACTGTAAATCAGACCAAGTTCCGGCCTGTTTGTTTACATATCACTGTCTTTACTGTGGTCCCAGTATGCTGGAAGGCCTTCTCGACTCAGGCTATTGTATGGCTCATAAAATGAAAGAATATCATGATTGTGCGGGTTTCTCTCTCTAGCTTGTTTGCTTGTGGGGTCTATTATGGACTGTAGGGTGCAGTGTTGAAAATAGAGTTCATGGTTTGATGAAAAAGTGTCTGTACATTATGGAGCTTGACGTTCACAGTGCAGTGTTCCCAGAAGTTGACATTTCAGAACATCATAAAGTGTCATTTTGCTGGATTAACAGCTTACAGCATGTTTTTTTATAGGTTTATGGAAATTTCATTGTTTAAACAAAGTGTTTCATGCTCATGTCATTTTGGAAAATTCATAATTGATGAAATGTTGCTAAGTAAGTCGGTTTAGTTTCCAATTGTTCCAATAATTGAATTTTATTATATATTAGAATTAATAATAGTAGTATTGTAAATAAATAAATAAATGTTTGAATGAATAATTGTTGCCGTTGTAAAATGTTTTATTCATTTAGTATTATTATTGTTTTTTATATTTTTATGCTTTTGTAAAAGATTAATTTTCAAATAATAAATTGGTTTTGATGACGTTATAAATGCTTTTATTATTATTATTATTATTAAAGATCAATTTTAAGTTTTACAAAATATTTTATTAAATTATCATGTTTGAGGTCGTAGTATGCATCTTTATTTTTTGGTTTTGTCCACTGACAGTTTATTTATAGTTAAAGTCACATTAGTGTAGATTATTTGAAAGCTGTGATTAACAGCTTCTCTCTGCCAGAGTCATGGTCTTCTCTGCTTGACACTGGAGTTACTTCTTTTCCAGCATTGTTACAACTTTGGGGTCAAGAGCACTAAGACAGTGTAGTTAGATGTCAAGATTTGTTTATAACATATATTTTTACAGGTCATGCATTCTCATTTTACATGAGAATAACTAATCAATGGGGTTCATAACTCATATCCGAGTATGTCTACAGAAAGAATCCTGCTGTATATCAAGCATGCATGTGTGCTTAAAGTGGACAGCGGGGCAATCTAATATGTTATCACCTCTTCCTCTCCCTGTCCAGTGTGCAGCAGTAGCAGGCCTACAGGGAGCTGAACCAGACAGGTCAGGCATGCAATGTGGCTTCCTCTCTGTAATCAGAGCCTATAAGGACACACATACACTGATGTCTCCCTCAGTCCCAGCAGCCTGCATCACTGGGAATAGAGTCTCTCTCAAGCGCATGGCTGATTACAGCGAGTCCAAGCCCACCGATCTCATGGTGTTGGAACAAATATATACCAGGCTGCAGGCTTGACCATTCCACTGAATGGCTACACCTTTCTTCATCATGCCTTGACCTGCCTGATAAGCCAAGATTTTCACATTTTATGGTTTCGCTGAGGCCATCGTGTGCCTTTTTTCTTTCCTTTCCTTTTCTTTCGAAGGGGCACCGGTGGTAGTCCTGGCTTGGAGCCCTAGTTGAGATAAAACATGGCAAAAGGGAAAGAAACCCACAATTGTTAACAATATATTTATTTAATAAGTGTAAGATGCATTAGTCCAGTGGTTCTGCCTTATACGTGTATAAAATATATCAAATAAAAAATAATATTGTTCAAAAGTCAGAACGTTTTTTGAAATAAATCTCTTTATTGTCACCAAGGCTGCATTTATTTGATCAAAAATACAGTAAAATCAGTAATATTATAAAAGTAATATTTTGAGTTATTATAAATAATGAAAACAGTATGTTGCTAGTGGAAACTGTGATATATTTTGTTCAGGATTCTTGATGAATAGAACAGCATTTATTTGAAATATATATATATTTTTTTTTTTATTTATTTATTTTTTTTTTGTAAAGGCAATTTAATGCATTGCTGAATAAAAGTATTAATTTCTTTTATATATATATATATATATATATAAGAATAAAACTTTCTGGCCTCAAAATGTTGTTCAATAATAAACAAAATGTTTCCTTTTTATTCATTATTATTTCATTTTCTGACTAAATGTATTTTTGTTGTATAGAAAAGAGCAGCTTTTTCTTTCTGATTATAATAAAAAAATATGTTTATATTATATGTATATTATTAACAACTTTATTTTAAATATTTACTTACTACTATTTAATTTTCAATAAATCAATCAAAAAATTGCTACTGATTCTGACATCCAGTGATAACAATTTTTTGTTGTGTGAAAAAGAGCAGCTTTGACTTTTTGATAATAACTCCTTTTGTGTTGCACAGGGAAAAAAGTTTCAAGCAATATGAGGGTGGATGATGATAAGCACATGCGGCCTCAGTTTATATTAGCATGATGCTTAGGGTTAAGGTTTTGTTGCGCAGGCCATTTCTAAAACCAACACAGAATACAGCACAGAACGGAGCAAGAAACCAATGAAAGAAGCTACAGTAAATGTGCTAATTTTCCTTTGGTTGTAAACGAGCTTTAATGAAAATCACTAAATGTTGGTAGAATTACACCAGAAACAGTATTATATGTCTGCAATAGCCAACCGTGTATTAGGAGGATTCAGCCTGCATGAGAATGAGAAGGACAGAGTGAAAGAGAGCTAGGGGGAGGGAAGGAGTGGGACAGGTAAACAAATTCCTTGTCATTTTCTGTTGTTGTCTTCACTGTGCCACTTGGCATTTTAATGGAAGCGAATCTGATGTAACATACAGTGGTATGGCGACCGCGGCATCATACAAGCCAAGAAAACTTAACTCCACAGACCTATGCATTAAACATATTGTAGAATAGAGTGTAACATTTATCACTGTCAATGGCAGAGAGTTTGTATAAATTTAAATGCAGTCAAGCGTGCTGGTCCCCCCCTCCCCACTGTATATGTGCACAAAAGCCCATTTTCCTGTCTTTTCCATTGTTCTACAGCCCTGTGCCAAAAATACCACTGGAGTATTAGGAATGTGCAAGACCATTTCTCACCATGATATGCAACCGGCTTTTAATGTATTAATTTAGTGTCATAAATTTTCCATGATGTTATACAAAGTATATTCGTGTATGTCACAGTGCATGAATTGCACTAATTATTGTGATCATTTAGAATTGAGCTAAATGCTTTGCATGTTAAATTCAAATCTAGATGTGTTATATTTAAATATAACAAAAGGTACATATATTTAGGTGAACTTTTTACGTAAAATTTGATTTGTTTAGCACCTCTTTCGCACTATTTTGTCATCTTGCAGGGAACAACACTTTAAGCTTCAACTCGAAGACGCAAGCTGCAAAAGTGGAGAGCAGGACTGCTGAATTAGAATGTGAGGGTAATTTATGGGGAGCACTTTTGCCAGAAATAAGGGCTGATTTAGAAAAAACAATCACGCCTGTAAGTGTGGAATCTGTCGGGGACCAGTGCATGGCAGCAGTGGTAGCTGACACTTTGCACATTAAAATAAATTACCTAACCTTTCCACTTGCAGTGACAAAAACAGGAGAAATGAAAGATAATGGGTTATTATTCACGGCAAGATCCTATACATAATAATGATATCATCAATAATGGCCATGATACCACAGCTCCTGCGGCTTTTAAAAAACATTTAATGGAATTACTTTTCGGAATCATCACTCCTCGTCCAGTCCCCAGTTATTCAGCTGGAAAGGAGCAGGCGAAGGGAAAGTCTGTGTTAGAGAAAGAGAGAGAGGCGAAGAAAGAAAAATGGAGAACATTATATTCCTAGAACCCTGTTACCAACCGCCAGTCATGAGTCAATTTGCCCAATAATGCAAGCAGAACTGGAGAAAAGGGCCATTTTAAGACTTGCTTGACTTTTTTAGGCAGTGAGCGGCCATTAGTCTTAGCCAATACTTTCAACCAACTGTCTTCGAAATGTAATGAAGACGATTGGCAAATATGTTGATGTTCAGTTTTGAAACTTCAGGTAGGCACAGATTATAGGATAAGATGGCATGAGCTGATTTTGGAGGGCAGGAGGCAAGACTGGCACAGAGACCCAGGGGGCTGGAACGCTCGGCTGCCCGTCCCTCTTCACTGTTGCCCTGCTTAATGAGAATAAATCCTTTGAGTGGAACACACACAATTTGTCCTTAGGTGCTGGGCAGTACTTAGGTTTTATTATTTCTTTGATATTGGTTGAAATAAGGAGGATAGTTTTTTGTGGAGCTGATTTTGGATCATTTAAAAGAATGAAATTGGATTGTGTGGAGCTCAATTATAAACCTGGCACTTTCAGCAAACAGAATCTTGGAAGTTCAAAGTGATTTTAACAGTCCCTACAATTATAAAAAGTTGTCTTAGTTACTTGAGGACATTGATCTTGTTTGTTTTGTGGTTTATGTTTGATGGACCTAAAGCAAGTTTTGGCGCCATGTCTCATACATGCACATATAGTGATATGATGCATTTCATTTTTAATAATTCAAGAAAAATTACAACAGAATCTGACATCTGTGATCAAAATGTGTGTTTGATGTATGCAAGCTGTTTTCTTAGCTTTGGCTTTTTGATTTATAATAAAAACTGAAAGTTCATATTATATGCATAATAGAAACATAATAGTATTTAAATTTGAGTAACGCTGACATGCAGTGATCAAAATTTATGTTGTATTAAGAAAGAGCAGCTTTGACTTTTTATTAATAACTCCTTTTGTGTTTGTGTTGTTTTGTGAGTTTCAAGCAGTATGAGGGTTGGTGAATGAAAATTCATGGTTATGTTTGATGAAGCTTAAAGGGATAATTTACCCAAAAATGTCAAATTCTCCATAGTATGGAAGAAAAAACTATAGTCAATAGCTATAGTCAATGGCTAACATAAACTGTTGTTGTGGTTACCCACATTCTTCAAAATATCTTCTTTTGTGTTCAACAGAAGAAAGAAATTCATACAGGTTTGGAACAACTTCAGAGTGAGTAAATGATAACAGAATTTTCATTTTTGGAAGAACTATCCCTTTAAGCAATTTTTTGTCATGTTTTATATCTATGCACATATATAGGGATATACGCATGTATGTCTTCATGGGCTGTATACTGCAAAAGTGAGATTGCTAGGAGCCTTGTTTTGTTTTGAATGTGACATGTTTGTTTGTGCACATTTGCACAAGCTTGTTTATCCTGAAACTGAATACGAAGTTAAGAGTAAGTTCCTACAATAGATAAGATGTCCTGAGCCACTCTTCTTTGAAGAATCACAGTGATTAGCTTTTTTTTAATTAACATTAGCATTATGGCATATGTGCTGTGACTGAATACCTTCATTTCAACGAGCATGGAGAGTGGAGCAGTATACGCTGCAGAAAATTCACTAAAGTAAATTTAACTGTCTGCATCCAATATAGTCCACTGGAGATTGCTTTATGCATTTGACTTCATAATTAACAGGTTTCAAACCCATAAACTTAAATCATTGAACACAGCTGGCGACCTGTAATTAAATGCATTAAATATTTGAACGAACATCTTCCGCAAAACAAGACAGCAGTGTTGTTACACGGCAAAAACTTTAAGCTTAAACTTCAGTTGAAAGAGTTTATCATTAAAGAGATGGTGATTTGAAATAAAAGTGTGTATCTTTTCTACATTAATTAAACAAACAGTTTGCTATGTATATACCCACGAGTCAAATGTTTGGAATAATTAAGTTTTTTTTTTTTAGAAGTCACTTATGCTCACAAAGGAAAAATACAGTAAAACAGTAATACTTAGAAATATTATTATAATTAAAAATAGCTGTTTTCTATGTGAATATATTTTATATGTATTTCTCTGATGGCAAAGCTGAATTTTCAGCAGCCGTTATTCCAATCTTCAGTGTAACATGATCCTTTAGGAAAACAAAAATCTAATATTTATATATATAAAAAATAAATAAATAAAAAATATATATATATAATAAATATATATATATATATTGATCTTCACATAACTTTACATTTTCTTTTAATATCATCCAGCTTACTGCATTTTCCTGTATTCTTCTCAGTTGTTCCAAAACCATTTTGATTTAAAAAATGTGCAGTTGTTTGCACAGTCTTTCTCCTGAATAAGAGCCCTAACAAAAGCTTTGCTGATGGACCACCGCTGTTTGTCAGATTCTTTTTTTTTTTTTCTGTTTCTCCTCAACCCACCAATGATGCAGGACTCAATGAGATGTGTCCTGGATGCAGTGTGAGATTGGTTAATACAAACGCTTGTTGGTGAAAACAATGTCCTCTCAGTGGTGGTGACAGAGACAAAGTAGCTCCGTTTGGGGGACGCGTGTGCTGGAGACAGGTGATGGCTGCTAGGGAGCCTTTGAAGAGAATTTGAATTTCATGTGCAAGAGGAGGCAGCTCGTCATTAAAAAACCTTAATTTCTATGTCAGGTAGTCTTACAGGTAATCGATCATCTTGTCAGATGGATTTTATTTTTTCCACTCCTTCATAGTGGCCTTTACAACTCTCCAATTAAACTTGCAGGTGAAATGGAAAAATGCCTGATGCTGTTAAAAGAAAAGCCTGAGAATTTAAATTTGCAATAAAATATAAATGCACAGGCCCTGATCAGTCAATACAGAGCATCTAATCCTAAGTTAGTGCTGATATAAGTTGTAAATGGAGTACCATCTTTACCTTCTGTGTAATCAGGATCAGATCATTTATGAGGAGGAATTTCCTTTGCGCACATTGTATTACAGAAGCGCTGTCTTTTCAGCTCCCATTCTAGTTTACATCCCGTTTTCTACGACTAAGATGTACACTAGGTTCACCACCATTGCCCAGAATATCTCCACATGAGAGCCATTTATTGGTAAATTTCTAAACGTTAACGCTTGTCAGCTCCAATTTCTGTCCCAGACCTTCTTGTACCTGGGGACCAAAATGCTTGTACACTTCTGCTGGAGGCTCTCTGCCTCCCAAGGCACACATTAGATCAAACAAGGAATGACAAAAACCACCAACCAACAGTATTGGACACTCTCCTGCCCTTAAAATACATTTATGGCTCTTGCGAATTTGCACTACACTGAATGAATAAGTATTTGGAAGAAACCAATAATGGTCATTGAGTGGCATATAATTTGGGTCTATAATGTATGTTTTTTATTTTATATCCTACTAAAGAGTTGTGCTGTGCAAGATAAGTTTTGTTTCTAATGCATTTTAAGGTAATTTGGTAAACTTCCAAATTTGGTCATTTGGAATACAGTTTACACCTAAATAAAAAAAGCATTTTGAATAAGCAATAGCTCATTGCTGCCTTGTTGGTACTTGCATGTTAAAAAGTCAAATTAAAAGTTCTTACAATTTAATTCTAATTAATTTATAACTAATTAAGCTTTCCTAATTGACATATGAAGTCATTTAAAAATGTGTCAAGTAATTTGTTTCTACGTTCAGTGCAACAGCATGCAAAAACAGCCTTGTAAAAATGCACTGAGCATGCTGAGCCGTAGCTACAAGGAACCTTAGAACATGAATGTGTTCTATAGCTGCTCTTATAAAGCCTAAATGACAAAATTGCCAGTGCAGCAAAAAAAATGGTGGAAGAAATAGAGTTGATTAGCAGAACCTTCCCAGCATGCTGTGCAGTGACAAATGATTGACTTGGAACAATATCTAAGGCGATCACGATAAAGCACCGGCCATTTCAAGGCTCAGCAAAATTCAAATTCTAATTAGACTCTGTACCACATTCCAAATAAAAATTGTTCCCTTGGTATTTTACCCTATCAGGTGTCTCTCTCCGACCAGTGAAACAAAACGAATAAAGAAAATGATTAAAGTGATAACAAAGGCATAAAATTTAAATTATTGCGGCATCACATCTGGGATCTGTATGTCACTGGGCTGCCATTTTTGCCCCCACACTCAGCACTCCATTTCTTCTGCATGAGGGCAACTGTGAGAACAGAGGAGAGGGAAGGAGAGAGAGAGAGAGAGAGCGGGAGGGGAAAAAAGGGTATGAAATTAAAAGGTAGAAAGCGAGAACGCAAATAGGCTTTCAGCTTTAGCGTTATTAATGACTCTTCAAAAATCTCAGACTTTTCCAATCTCTCCGAGAAGCGCTTGAAGGAGCTTGCAGATGAAGCTGACCTTCAAAATGTTCTTTGGTCTTTAGTTAAGAAATTCACTCACCATTATGGCATCATTAGGGAAACAAGGATAAAATTACTCCATGGTTAATGACCTATAGGATCCCCCACCAAAATTTGTTTCAGATCTAATAAAACTGTGCTTAACACACTCGAATGAATTATGAAGACTGTTACGTGGGGTATTAAAATGTGGAAAATAGATTTTCTGAAGCTAGGAGGACTGGACTTTTCAAATCAGATAGTAGAATGGAATTTTCTGGGCAATAAATTCTACCATGTCTCAATTTCATTTTTTTTCCCGCACGGAATTTTTCAGGCTGTGATTGAATCTCTGAGTGGGATGGCCTCTAAAAATTCATGTCCAATAGCCAGCCCCCCCAAAAAACTCCTCTTATGATCGAGAGATTGATGGATGCACGGGCAAATAAGTGTAGTGCGTTTATCTCCAAGCAATGAAAAGTATTGATATGTGATACGTGAACATGGATATGGATAAAATGGGAGTTTAACCTCCTTTAACGTGCACTGTTTTTTTTTTTTTTTTGCCGGAGGACCCTTAACGAATGCCAAGGTGCTAATTAGCAAAATGTGTCCTAGAACTGAGAAAGCATGCAAAAAGCTGTTAGGGAGGAAAAATGAGGCTGCAGGCTATTGGACCTGTTCTCTTGCACACACACACATACACACACACTCGCACGTGCACATACACACACAGTCATTTAGGAAGATATTGTTATTCTCTGCAGTCTTAATGTCAACTTATTTTGAGAAAAGGGAGGAGAAGTGGAGAGTTTGGCTTAGCGAGAGCTGCTTATAGCCACTGAGAGGTGGTTTGTGCGGTAATGGCATTTGCTCTCTTTAAACTTTAATCTTTCCTATTAATTCCCTGCAACTGGAGAATGTGCAAGAGTTAATGTTCCATGAACGTGTTGCTCACTCTGCAATCTCTTCAAGCTAATTACCTTCAGGTGCTAAATGGAGGGAAATTGCAATCCATTTGGATGAGAGAAATTTCACCTCTCTGTCCCCTGTGCAAGATTTTTGGGTTCTTTATTGAAGGAGGGTGAAAAAGATGGGGGGATGGAAGGAAATGAAGTCTAAGTAGAGTAGTTTTCTGGATGTATCGTTTAGTGTGAGTGTTTTTGGGGCATGCTGGCGCTGTCTGTCTGGTGTGACCCAAGAGATGCTATGATACTTACCTGTGGAGGTCACTCAGAGGTCAACAGGTGTTGGCTGTGACATGTGGACAGTTTAGCAGATGTTTGATTGACATGAATCATTTGGATGGCCCATTAAAATCTTGTGATGGGTAGAACTGATAACACAGCCATTCTGAAGCGTAAACAGTGAACGACTCTAAAGGTGAAGAGCCTTTCGGTGGCTAAGATGTTGAAAGCAATGATTACACCTGAAGGTTAATACGAACGTAATTATCGTCTTCATTTTTGAGCTCTAATCATAATCGACCTGCTTCCGTTGTGTGACATTTACTGTATATTAGACCCATGCAATCTGCAACCATTCCATATGTTATGTTATAATGCATATATGAATCAATGCCCTACACACAAAAATATATACAGTGGGTACGGAAAGTATTCAGACCCCCTTAAATTTTTCACTCTTTGTTATATTGCAGCCATTTGCTAAAATCATTTAAGTTAATTTTTTTTCCTCATTAATGTGGGGGTTTGAATACTTTCCGTACCCACTGTATATTTGTATGCAATATATTTATCTAGTTTTTCTGGTAACACTTTAGATTATTATTGCTTATTAGCATGCATATTGGCTGTTTATAAAGCACACAAACTCTAAAAAATGCTGGGTTAAAAACAACCCAATTTGGGTTATATGGCAACCCAGCACTGGGTAAATATTGGACAGAACACATGCTGGGTTATTTTGACTCAGCTGGCTGGGTTAATGTTTTTACCTTACATGCTGGGTTGTTTTATTTAAGTCAACTATTGTTTACAAATTATTATACTGCTGCCATAAAATGGGCTGGAAATAAAAATCACACACAGAATTACTAGAGGCAAAAGCAATAATCCAAAGGCATTTATTATTAAGCAAGAACACATGGACAAAATACAAGACAAATTGAATTTATTTGGGTGAATACAGCATAGTTTACAATATTACATACATTTAAAGTCATTCAACAAGCATTTTAGGAATACAAAATGTAACATTTAAAAGTAGCATTTTAATTTAAATGTATTCAACCATTCTCTGTAATTATTTTTACTGAAATAGTGTTAATTCTTGTGCCGATGTGTCACCAAAATCTGAGCCGGTGAAGGGCTGCTGTTCGCGGGGAAACTTCGAACTTCAGACCACGGCCTCACGTTTCACTCGTAGCTGAAAGATGTCGTGACTGACTCAAACCTGCCCATACACAAACAGTACTGAGATTAGAGAACATATTTTAACATCAAATTAAACTAAATTCAGTATTATGATGAATAAAATCCATTTATGTTATGCAAGGCAAAAAGCGTTTCCCTCATGTGAAACGACCACTAGCTGACTGACATCTTGTTCTTATGTTGCGTTGCATAAATTAATATAATTTACAGCACATTAAAGACTTTATAAATGAAATAAAACGTATACAAACCTTTATTTGTCAGGAAATCATCGCAATCACTCACGTCAGCACAGTCACCTCCTCCGACACACACCAGATCCCAATCACCCGAATGATCACCTGCACCTGCATCACCAATTAAGCCCACTATATCTTCTCACTCCACTCAGCATTCCAGTGTCCGGTCTACCGTTCACTACCTGAACATTGCCAGACTCATTACAAGCTTTACTAGCTGTTGTTTCCTTACCTCCAGAAGTCCATTCAGTCTCCGCTCTTCTGATTCTCCTCAGCCCCGGTTCATCTCCAGGATTCCTACTACTATCACACCCAGATTACCAAGAAGCTAAGATCCCCTCCTCCAGGCTCGGTACTGGTGGCCCAGTATGACCCAGAATGTCAACAGGTACGTCCAAAGCTGTTCAGTCTTTACCATGTCTAAAACCCCACGTCATCTCCCCGTAGGCAAGCTCGTCCCACTGCCCGTGCCCCGTAGACCCTGGTCCCACATTGGAGTGGATTTCGTCACGGACCTCCCTGCCTCTGATGGTAACACCTGTATCCTTGTTGTGGTTGATCGCTTCTCCAAGGCCTGTAAGTTCATCCCTCTCAAGGGTCTCCCAACTGCATTTGACACAGCTGAATGCCTATTCACTCAGGTCTTCCGGAACTATGGCCTCCCGGAGGAGTCCTCAAACCTTGTTCTTCCTCCTCCTCCAGATCCACCGAGCCAGAGGCACCCCCTCCTCCTGAGGTTCTGGATCAGCCCTCGGTGTACCGGGTGAAAGAAATCCTGAATTCGTGGCGACAGGGCAGCCGGTTACAATATCTTATTGACTGGGAAGGATACGGACCGGAGGAGAGGTCCTGGGTGGCCCGCGACGACATACTGGATCCATCCCTGCTGGAAGAATTCCACCGCAACCATCCAAACCGTCCCGCACCCCGAAGTCGCGGTCACCCTCGTCGCCGCATGGGGGCGTCAGGAGCCGCCGCTGGAGGAGGGGGTAATGTCAGGAAATCATTGCAATCACTCACGTCAGCACAGTCACCTCCTCCAACACACACCAGATCCCAATCACCCGAATTCTGATCACCTGCACCTGCATCACCAATTATAGTTTATATACATTTAAACTCATTTAACAAGCATTTTAGACATAAAAATGTAACATTTAAAAGTAGCATTTTAATTTAAATGTATTCAACCATTCTCTGTAATTATTTTTACTGAAATAGTGTTAATTCTTGTGCCGATGTGTCACCAAAATCTGAGCCGGTGAAGGGCTGCTGTTCGCGGGGAAACTTCGAACTTCAGACCACGGCCTCACGTTTCACTCGTAGCTGAAAGATGTCGTGACTGACTCAAACCTGCCCATACACAAACAGTACTGAGATTAGAGAACATATTTTAACATCAAATTAAATTAAACTCGGTATTATAACAAATAAAATCCATTTATGTTATGCAAGGCTCTGTTTACCTGAACTCCTCTTGTCTCTTGCCTGTTTGTGACATTATTTCACTGAAGAAGTGCACCAAATTGGCTGCGGCGGCGCTGAGAACCGCTCTCTCCTGTAAGTGGACACATAAAGCCCACGCTCTTACTGTAACTCAACAGCTGGGTTGTTTCTTTGGAGACAGGCTCAACCCAGCGGTTGGGTAGAAAAAAATAACCCAGCTTTAAAAATGACCCAGCAACTTGGTTACAGAAAAACTACCCAGCACCTGGGTAAAAAAAATTAACCCAATAAAATGACCCAACAAGCTGAACCCAGCATTTGGGTTAAAAAAAAAATAACCCAGCATTTTTTAGAGTGTTAATGTCTTGCATGACCTTATTCTAGATCCCTTAACCCTATCCCATACCTAAACATAACTACTACAACAACTACTTTTCTTGCCAGCAATAAAATTGAAGTTTACAGAGGGAAAACTCTTAATTAATTGAGAATATGTGTTCCATAATCTAAAGTGTTACTGTTTTTATTAATTGTTTAAAACGTTTTTTTATATATTTTCCATTTTAATTGTAATTTTATTTAAAGTTTAGTCATTTTGTTGTGTTTTTGTCATTTTAGTAGTTTTTTTTTCTATGTCTATATAGTTTTTATTCATTTTTATTTCAGTTGTAGTTATTTTAGCACATTAAGTTAAACAAGTTAACCTAAATTAAAATTTGAAAGCAACTATAAAAAGGTTTTATTTCATTTTATTTCAGTTAATGTTTTATTTTAAGCAACAATTTTTTTTATGGTTTTAATTTTAGTTTTTTTGTTTTAGTTAACTATAATAACCCTGGTGCAGAATTATTTTTGGCTTTTTTCTTTGTTTGTTTATTTGCGTGAAACCTTTGGAATTCTACACAATATATTTAAGCGTAGTAGTACAATCTATGTATTATATACAGTTTTTAACTAAAGTTCAATGAACATGCAAAGGATGATGCATATAACATAATGACTGACATTCCAATTCTGCAGAAATTTGCAGAACTTCCTGTGAAATTCTGGACTCACTGATTCTGTCTGAGCCTGCTGATTGGGCCCTGAGGTTACATAAAACGAAAAAGGTGGAACAGTTTATCTGATTAAAAGGTAATCTGAGTAATTTTGTTTGTGAGATGAAAATGAAAGTTTATAAAAATAGTTTTGTAGTAAAAAATGCTCATTGCATTTCATTCATAAGCCTCAGATCAGTGTCTGCATTGTCTGCATCAAGCGTTTTTAGAGTCAATCACATGAGACATCTCATATCAGACATGTGAAAGGGCCAGCTGGGGAGGGCTGGCCACATTGTGATCACTCACCTTCATCCTTAATTTGTTGTCATTACCTTTACGAGCATTTCAAGATCAAAAACGAGCAGAGAGGGAGGACTGCCATGTGACAGAGTGGGATCGAGGGCTTCGGCGGGAAAGTGAGAGAGCGAGGAGACATTTTGGAGACCCTCTGCGTCATTATGTCTTTCATTATCCCAGTTAGTGATGAACAACATGCTCTTTCCTACCCAGCATGCTCTCCTCATCTCTCCTCTTGTGGCACTCCTACTGTCTGCACATGGATCCAAATCCTGTATTTCTAGTGTCTCAGAATTCCAGATTCCTGTGGTGTTTGGGGGCAAATTCCCTTTCTTGCGCTTGCAATAAACCCCAACTGCTAGCTATTGACAGATCTCCCTAAATGTTTGCAGGAGGGGGATGTAATTATCTTTTATCAAATTTTTCCCTCCACCTTGCGGGAGGGTCCTCAGGAGGGGGCTAAAGGGAGAGGAAGTGAGGAGATAAGAGCAGAGGGAGGGGGGTGATTATCTGTAATAGAAGAGCATGGAGGGACACTTTGTCCCCTGTTTGATCTGTCCCTATAGATGACACAGCAGGAAATTAAAGATGAAAGAGCTTTACCACCACTGTCTTCTAAGCAGCGGGAAAACACGCACTCATTTGCTGGTCGCGCACAACTCCTGCAACGGACTTTTAGCACGAGGCATAGCCGTCTGTTATAGTCATGCTTCTTCTTATTCTATGTATGAGGTTAGCAAGTTGTGTAGATTTTTTTTTTACTCATTTCTCTGAATTACTGTATATATTGTCTGACATATACTGCATATATATCTTTAACTTTATAGACAATATTTTAAACTTAATTTATAATTACATTTTTTCCCCCACAAGTACCTAATAAACTCATTTACCTTGTCACTTTTTTTTTTTTAATTTTATTATTATTATTTTATTATTATTTTTTTGTATAGGCATATACCTTAAAGTTATGACTACATAAATGTGGGGCATGTTTTCACACTATACGGGGTAAGTTGTCACAGTGGAACCTATACCATTAAACAGCCTATTTAATGTTATTCAGCAATATTAAATTGGTAGAACAGTCGGGAAACAGCAAAGATTTAAAAGATAATGTACACAAATATCAAATTATATTGTTGAACTTTTGAAGCGTTTTAGAATATCACTTAGTATATGGGTCTTCATGATCATGTAATTATTGGAAGTGTGTGTGTGTGTGTGTGTGTGCGTGCGTGCGGGTGTGCGTGCGTGTGCGTGTTTCTTTCAAAACTTTGCATTGCATTTTTTTTTATATGAAAAAATATGCATGTATGTTATTTTGTGTGTATGTTATTATTTAAGTGTATATTTTAAAATGGAAAAAAAGGTCAATATTTCGGTCAAACTATTAGGTCACACTATATTTTAAGGTCCAATTGTCACAATTAACTATGACTTTTGTCTCAATAAACTCCTAATTACTGCTTATTAATAGTTATTAATACTAAGGTAGTTGTTAAGTTTAGGTATTGGGTAGAATTAAGGGATATAGAATATGGTCATGCAGAATATGTGCTTTATAAGTACAAACAAACAGTTTGCTACTAGTTATTAGTGAGAATTGGTCCCTAAACTAAAGTGGTACCAAATATTATAATTAATAATATACATTACAAATATTTTAATTCAAGATTTTTTTGGAACTGAGTGTTTGAAATCAACATACATATAACCATTGTTAGAGAAAACAAGTTTCATGCTTTTGGACTTTTAACTTTTAAAACCTAATATACTGAGATATAACTCTTTTGATAACTTTATTCTAAAGCAATATTGAAGCACCCAGCATAATTACCAATTTAATGTAATACTGATTTTTTTTTTACATGTTAAGAATGATTGTTGTGTTTTTAATTTAAATTTTGATCTAGGTTTTTCCAGAGAGAATCTGATTTATGTTACTCATTACACTAAAAAACTGGCATGATGTTCAGAGCGGCCCTCACATTTTTCTTTGGCCATATTTCACTGGGGTAATAATAAATGAATTAGCACAGAGGAGGTTTCCAAACAGCCTGTATCTTACACAAACATGTTGAGTGACAGGGCAAAGCTCCCACTGTGGCAAAGAATCTCCCACAATTAGCACTCCCCAACATATATTTCAACAGCTGAGAGAGGAAAGAAAGTCGGCCATCAAACCCGCCGACTTCAAAAGAGAATCATTCCGAATCATCATATATCTCTTTAGCTTAAAAAAAAAACTTGTAAAACATTTAGCAAACTTGTAAAATGATTAACTGATCTTATGAGCTTGCTAGTAGCTAATCATTGTTGACAATCATGAAGCTTTGATAACAAGGATCATATCTCTTTCCCCTGATAAACGGACAAGCAGTTTTATTTAAAGAAAACATTCTGAATAGTTTATGGTAGAGGATGTATCAGCTTTCTCTGTATTATGACGCATATATGCCCTTTGAAAAACATACGAGCCACTGATCCTTTGCTTTGAAAAACATTGACATTTTAAGTGAGGAAAAAAACACTCATAATCTCTTAGATTGCCACTGTATGTGTCAAGGAGGCAAATATTTCTGCAGAAACCCCTTTCTATTAGCCTGTGTGTGTATGAGACTCTTGAAATGAATTGCTCGCTAGTGTCTCTACCCTAGAGCAGTACTTATCCTTCAATGTAGCATGAAATATCAAATAAGAGTAATCGGCTTTGCAAAAAAACACTGAAAGTTATTTGCTAGAAGTCTTCTTTATCTCCCTCTCCCCCTTTTTCTTTTTCCCTGCATTCAGTTGAAGCTTTGTTTTATTTTACTACTTTTTTTTTTTACGTAATGTAGATGTTCCTGTGCAATGTATGAAATAGTTATGTATAATATTTATTATAGATATGACTGTTGTGTCTGTATTATTATTATTTTTAAAAGAGATAGTGTTTATCATAGCTATAGTTTTTCGGTCAAAATTTACTGACGTAAATGAACTTGACTTGATTCATCATTATTTAATAAAGAAATAGATTTGAAGTGATACTGAAGACAAAAAAGTTTCTTGTTATTTGATAGAAATGCTTAATATGGTGGATATTAATACGTTGCTCCCTCTGCTGGCACAGACCCTCTAACAATGTGTAACTCGAAATAAAAGGTGATTTGTCTTACAGACGGCTGTGTATGTAATACCATTTCAAATCCAGCCTTGCACTATATTGTTTTTAAATTCCTCTTACACAGACTATGTATGTAAAATTGACCAAAGCTTTAAATTACAGGTATTAAATAATTCAGCCAAATTGTTATACATTTCTTGTCGTAGCATTTGGGCATGTGAATAGGCAGGTCGATGTAAATGGAGCAGCTGGCAAAGACTGTGAGTGACTCTCGCAGCAATATTGGAGGTGGCTCACAGCACTCAGAAACATAGATTTACTATTTCACGCTCCAGAGTCCATGCTGTCCTTAAAGACTTAAAGGCATTTCACACCAGGATTACAATTTTACAATCACAGAGAGTGACCTATCACTCACTCCCAGGTCCCACTACTCCAACCAAATCACCTATTCTTTCTTTAAAAATGAGCTTGCCCTCTATCAGCATTATTCATTCTCTCCCTGATGGGAATTAACAAACTTTGTCATGAGAATTTCACTTACTAGATTCCAGCAACTTGTTAAATCAAAACCGGCCGGTAACTCTGTAATAAGTGAAAGGAATAAGAATAAAAATCCTTTCTTTTGTAAGGTTGGACTAAATGAAAAGCCACTATTGACCTCACAATAATCTTGGATTGTAAATCCAGATTATAAATATGAACTAATTTTCCTCGTAAAAGTCACTTTTACAGTAAATAACTTGCAAGCAACTTTGATAACTGGGTCTCTGTTTTTGTTTTTTTTTTAAACGTATTTGCATTTTCAACAATTTTGGCCAGACTTCCCGATGACAGCCTTTTAATAATGCATGCGAAACAAATGGCTGTTTAATAGCATGTTTAGACAAAAGTCATTTTTAATATAATTTTTAATCTAAAGTTTGGGGTCAGTAAGATTTCATTTTTCTTTTCTTTTCTTTCCTTTTTATGGGAAAGAAATGAAGAAATAACTTTTATTCAGCAAGAACATATTGCATTGATCAAAAATGACAGTAAAGACATTTATAATGTCACAAAAAGATTTCTATTTCAGATAAATGCTGTTCTTCAAACTTTGTTCATCAAAGACTCCTGAAAAAAAAACACTTTCCACACTTCATTATGCAGCACAACCATTTTCAACTAATAAGAAAAATAAGAAAGCTTTCTTAAGCACCAACCCAACAGTATTAGAATGATTTCTTAAGGATCATGTAATTCTGAAGACTGTAGTAATGGCTGCTGAAAATTCAGCTTTGCCATTTAAATAGAAATAGTTATTTTAAATTGTAATAATATTTCATATTACTACTGTATGTTTGATCAGAAAATGCAGCCATGGTAAACATTATTTCAAAAACATACAATCTGACCCCGAACCTTTGGACTTTGTTCATTTAAATATATTAAATTATTCTTTTTTTTTTCTTCTTGTCAGCCTACTCTATTTTTTTCCTTTTGTGATTTTTTTTGGTCTGTGACTCTCAGCATTTTTTTTAATGATAAGTGTGAGCTATTTGCATATGTGTGATTTAAAATGATTGACGTTTTGTGTTGTTGGTTTGTTTTTATATTTATACTATTAGCAGCAACCATACCAGTGGTCTCTTTCTTGTTTTCATCGTCAAACTAAGAAGTTTTACTGTGTATACCCACTGTCAGTAGAAGAGTGCCATGTAAAATAGTACAGTCAGGTGGCTTGAGCAGGTAGACAGACTTCTGTGCCAAGCTGTGACCATTTAGCCACCGATAACGCAGGTAATTGCATTTCTGGAAGAGCAGAAGCAGATGAAACACGACGCGAACAGATACCACCGGCACACCGGCCCCTTCTGTCGGAAAATTTCATTTCTTTCCACGAGGAAGCCATGAATGCGAAGGCTGAATCCAAATCCGTTCCCCCTGCACGTTTATCAGGCCTGGCCCACCAAGTGGGGAGATGGAGGTAATTCACTCAGCTGAGACTCACCACTTTAATCCAATTTACAGCCTCCCCCAGCAAGAGATAATTACAAGTCTTAAACCAGTTAGGAGAGGGGTAGAGGGGGAGAGGAAAAACCTTCGCTCTCCCAAACTGCTCCCGGGTCTGCAAAATATCGACAGAGAATGGGAGAGAAGATTTCTGCTGGGAGGACTCAAGCAAAGGCATTGTTAAAAACTAAGAAAGTGTGCAACTAATGAGGCAAAGTGAATTCCACTGCAAATGGAAGCCTGGAGTAGAGTTCCGAAATACACCCCGGGTCATGTTTGCACGTTTATGTGCACCCTGGCAAAGGGAAAGCTGCCTTTAAGGTCAACGCTTCGATGCTCGGTGTGTTTCTTGTAAAGAAAATGGCCGGAAAGCACGGCTAGATGTCGTTTTTTCTTTGTTGTAGTGCACGAATGGCATCAAGTGCTTTGTTAGCAAACTGCTGCCCTCACTCAAATCTAATTTGTGACTTGTTGCCGAGTGTTAAAACATAGCTTTTAAAAAATACAGAAAAGCATAGCTTTCCACTTTGAAACTTTTCACTCTCGAAATGCTTGACAAAACCCATCCTGTCATGTTGCGGTGAAGTCTTTTTCCACGCTTAGTCTGCACAACTACTTCAGCTGATTATGTGTTCATGCCATCACCTCGCTGTGATGAAATACATTTAGTCCTTTGTAAACAGAATTAACCTGGTATCACTGGGCTATCCATGGGAAGTGACACTTGCACTGTCACATTAATAACCATACAGATGGAGTGTCATTGTGTGATCCTGGGGTCATGAATTGTCATTATTCTTTGCAGTCAGATCTTCTGAGTGTCCGTCGGAGAGTGTGTTCATGTCTTTGCGTGTGTGTGTGTGTGTGTGTGTGTGTGTGTGTGTGTGTGTGTGTGTGTTTGGGG